>NC_079429.1:22078623-22376590 GCF_026213295.1 Gadus chalcogrammus | reverse complement strand
TTGAGGCACACGGGAACAACAGCCTGGGCCAGTGACAGGTTAAATATGTTGGTGAAGACTCCAGATAGTTGCTCAGCGCACGTTCTCCACACGCGCCCAGGGATGCCATCCGGGCCAGCTGCCTTCCTTACATTCACCCTGCTCAGCACTGACTGCACGTCAGAGGCAGTGAAACTGAGGGGTTGTTCGCCAGGTGGTGGGGTAGTTTTGACAGGCGTAGTGCTGTTGTCACTGTCAAAGCGGGCATAAAAGTGATTAAGCTCGTTAGCAAAGTCGGCAGTGGTGGTAAGGGGGGTTGAGTTTGCTCTTCTGTAGTCTGTGATGGCCTGTATTCCTTGCCACATACGTCGGGGGTCTGAGTTATTGAAGTGTTCTTCAATCCGTAGTTTGTGGCTGTGTTGGGCGGTCCGTATTCCCCTTTTCAGGTTAGCCCTGGATGTGCTGTAGGCTTCTTCGTTGCCGGATCGAAAAGCAATGTCGCGGGCCTTTAACAGTAGACGGACGTCCTTGTTCATCCAAGGCTTCTGATTGGGGTATATCTTGATCTGCTTATGAGTTGTGACATCATTTACGCCTTTATTAATATATTCCAGAACAGAGGAGGTATATGTCTCAATGTCCAGCTGAGAGTCAGAGGTGGCATTGGTGGCGAACAGACTCCAGTCTGTGCGCTGAAACCCAAGCTGTAGAGCGGCCTCTGCACCCTCGGGCCAGATCTTCACAGTCCTCACTGTGGGTTTCACCCGGCTAATGAGGGCTGTGTATCTGGGCAGCAGCAGCAGGGAAATATGGTCAGATTGACCCAGGTGGGAGAGTGGTATAGCCTTGTAGGCATCGGGGATGTTTGTATACACTTTGTCCAACATTCTGTCCCCTCTGGTCGGGCAGGAGACATGTTGGTGGAACTTGGGGAGTACTGACTTCAGGTTTGAATGGTTAAAATCCCCTGCAGCAATAAATACCCCTTCTGGGTGAGCAGTTTGTTGTGTGCTAATAGCAGAATGTAGCTCTTTCATTGCTAGTTTGGCATTAGCATCAGGGGGTACGTAAACGGCCATAATAACAATGCATGAGTGTTCTCTGGGTAGGTAAAAAGGCCGGCATTTAACAGACAGATATTCCAGGTTCTCAGAACAGTGACTCCCGATCGTGACAGTGTTTATGCACCATGCGTTGTTGATATAAATGCATAAACCACCGCCTCTGGTCTTACCGGAATCTTCAGTTGATCTGTCAGCTCTGAACATAGTCCGCCCCTGTAGTTCAATTGCAGTGTCCGGGATGCGGTTGTTCAACCATGTTTCAATGTAGATCATTATATTGCAGTCCATAATCCGTTTATGAGAGGTAGTCCAGAGCCGTATTTCATCCAGTTTATTCGCCAGTGAACGCACATTGGCTAGGAACAAGCTTGGTAGTGGTAGCTTATGCGGGGTTAGCCTTAGCCTAGCTCGTAAACCACCCCGCTTCCCCCGCTTCTGTTTACGTTCCCGACGCCGCCTCCGGGCCCTCTTTTCCGGGAGAGCTGGTATGCTGGACCACGGTGCTCTGGCTATCTCCGTTGGAAGTTGAAAATCTTGAAAATCTTGGTATAAGTCGCTTGTGCAGGAAGCATGGATATCCAAAAGTTCTTGTCTACTGTACAATATGTTCCCATAGTTGTAACGTGGGAAGATCGCAACCAAAAACAAACAAACACTCATTAATTTGCACAAACTGGGGAGATGCAGAGCCTCGCGCTGTACTCGTGACGCCATCAACCGGTAGATCGACCGGTGTCTCTCTCTCTCCTACTAGTTATTACCATTGTATATGTCTATGGTTATTACGCCTTCCAAGTTCTGGAAATGGTATCTCCCTTACGTTCCACCTTCTTGCGCGAGCTGACTGTAGAGAGAGTCTGTCATTGGGCGACCGATCTCAGGGTTACCAGAGCCACGATAATGATCCTCCAAATACGACCATTTTGAGCCTTTGGTACGTTACTTTGCCATTTCCAATCTGGCAACATTGAGCACCTTGCCGCTTCCACTCTGTTTACAACAGCACATTACATCTGCAGCCAGTGGCGGTTTTAGACACGGGCGACCCGGGCAGCTGTGGGGGGCGGCAAATCACACGGGTGGCGCCACGAGCAATATAAAAAAAAAATGCGCTGCGTAGCGGTTATCAATGAAGTACCACATTGTGTGGGGAATAGGTATTTTGGCGCCCCCTGCTGCAGGCGCACACCTGCTCGTTGAGAAGGTGCCGTGTATAGACGGAATGAAACCCCCACTGAAGTCCGTAGGCTCACGATACCCCCCCCCCCCCCCCGTCAACAATTGGACCTAGGATCGCCACTGTCTGCAGCCATGCCTAAACGTAAATGTAAGTTCACGGACGAACTAAAGAAAAAATACCCATGTTTTCGCCCCCTCCCCCCCCCCCCCACCCCCCGCGACGAAGTGTCCTCTTTTTCACAAACTCAAATCTGGTCACCCTACATAAACCTATACAGAAAGACGTCATCTCAAGCGGGAGAGAAGGTTTGCGGTGCTGGTTTGTGTCACGTAAGTACAGGGCTCTCAAGTCTCATGCATTCGGCATGAGACACACGCAATTCAACCCATGCACACGCTCGAACCTCGTCTCACGAAAATTCGTGATACTGTCACGTTATTTAATCTATTGAAACGTGATCAGGGACACGTATTTTCTAAATTTTGTATTTCAATTGGAAGTATTTGTCGTGTCACTAAGCACGACTTCCAAACTAAGGTTCTGCCCGGGAGCGTTCTCCCTAATGTCCCTTAAGGAGCTCCGTACAGATCAATCATTGTTGAAAATTGTCTGTGATAACTAACAAATGACAGCTTTTTTCCACCCGTTTCTACTTTCACCTTTGATTCTGAGAAATTGTGACAATTCACGGATAGATTAAATGCAGGTGCGCTGCGATGTAGGCAAACCGCGAAGGAAAAAAGGGTAGCTGCTTCATCTTTTCTTTTTAGAATTGTATGTCTTGATGTTTATTTTTTTCTAGCCATCTATTCTCTTGTTTTTGGCTATGTGAATGAAAGTCTGCGTCGATGCCTCGCAAGTCCAGTGTCGCGAGCGGACGTTGTGAGGGGAAAAACGGTCTGTCTAGTTACTGGACTAGATAAAATGAGACGGAGAGGTAATAAAGTCTGTCAGCACGAGGACCTTGGATTTATTAAGTAAAGTGGCAACGGTTATACAGTGTCATAAAGCGTGAGAAATCGAATATGTCTAAGTCCCTAATCAGCGCTGATGGTTCGTCCAGAGCTTCGCCTCCGTTGAAGGTCTGCTTCAGAAGAAGATGAAGAGTCCCTGTGTGGTACAGTTTTTATGCTGTATCCTCCTCTCGATGAGGTGTGTGCGTTTGAGGTGTGTGTGGTTCTGTGTGTTTTACTTGGTCTTGGCTCCCAGGCCCCGGGAGAGCTTCGTAACGGGGGAGAGCTCCTCGTGTCTCCGGTGTGATAAATTAAAACGGGGGAGTGCCCCCCCAAAGTGTCTCGTGTGTGATAATTTAATGTGGCTCTCAGGCCCCTGGTCTGGGCAGGGGTATCTCTTGGTTCCTCCTAACGGGGAAGAGCTCTCAAAATGTCTCCTGTGTGATAAATTAATGTGGCTCTCCCGTTCTTGAGGATGACTGGTGCATTGTCTGAGTGTCCACCATCTGCCAGCCTGGGAGATGGGGCCTTCAGCTCCGGCCTTGACCTGACTATATATTATCATGTTTGTGTTCGTTGGGTTAGAGCAAGAGTTGACTATATTGTAATGTGTCCATGTGATGTGCTCATCAGGCTAGGGTAGGAGTTAGCTATATTTATAATGTACATGTGATGTACTCAGCAGGTTATTTTTCCCAACAGTTGCCATGACATCTAAAAATCATACCGTATTTAATGGGTTATCATTAATATTGATGTGTAGGGGTTGATTATAACTTGTGAATAATATTGTTTATACCACGGTCTGGGGGAATACTCGTATTCTGATTGGCTGCAGGGCGTGCATTAACTCCTGATATAGGCCTACAGACACCTGCTAAGTAATTCCAGTCAGTGTTTAGATTCTCTGCCCGAGCCTGAGCCCGACGCGGGCCGATATTTCCCACCACTATCCTCGGGCGGGGCCTTTGATCGAGCGTTTTTATTTTTATTTTATCATTGGTTTATTGGCCTAATCTGAGGAGAAATCTATGCCATAAACAGAAATATTACAGGCCTTTATTACACGGGTCTTCTCAATGCCGTGGAACGCTCCGTTCACTTGCATGGGTGGTAGTCCCGTGACTTGTCAACCCCAGCGTCTTCCATTGCTAAGCGACGTCACGTCTTTGAGGACAAATTATTTCTCTGCTGATCAACACTACGATTGGCCAAAAGACTTGTATGCACCCCCCCCCCTTAAATAAATAATATGGCAGAATTATTATTATTATTCTCATTCAACTTGAACATGTGTTTTTACAGTAGAGTGGAGGAGGGATGACGTATGTTGGCCAACCCGGAAGTGAGCGTCGCCCTGGGTTCCCTTGACAAAAAGCCAACGGGTTTTTCCATTGGATTTTGGATTATTGCAGAAACATTTGCATCTTTGAAGCACCTCCTCAAAAACTGAAAATAAATAAATAAATAAAAATAACCGTGCTCCAAAGAACGAAATGTAAACCAATGCATTCTGAATGGGAGTGTTTCTCAGATTTTTCCATGCTACACAGAACGAAATGTAAACCCATGCAAATAAAGACTTCCTGGTCATAATAATTTAAATATCATTAATCTCCTGAGTGTGTAGGGTGTAGGGCTGGCCCGAGTGCCATTTTTCAGGCTTCGAATACTCGTTGGTTTTTCCGAGCGAATATTCGAATACTCGTTCCAGAAAAAAACACCATCAAAAACAACATTAATAATCCCTATATACTCCCTGGAACCGATTTTACATATTTTGTTGAAGATTTAATAGCTTCTAAGATGAAAGTGTTTGCGCTTTACGTTAACGCTTATATACTAATGAGAGGGGAGAGTGACAAGTTTGTCAAAATAAACCAGTAAAGGGTCCCAGACTTTGTTGAATTTTTCGGTTGATCCTCTAAGAAAGTATTTAACTTTTTCAATTTTTTTAAAACATCATCATATCAGAAAGCCACACAGATGCCTTCGGTGGTAATTGGGATTTCCATTCCAAGAGAATTCTCCTCAGAGCAATTAGAGTGGCAAAGGCAATAACATTTTTCTTGTTAGTGGCTGTCGCAGTGTCGTTACCTTTTACCCCAAATATAGCCATTAAAGGGCTAGGTTGTAGATGTAGGCCAAAAGCAACATTCAAAATCCCAAATATTGATTTTCAAAACTCTTCCAACTTGGAGCACGACCAGAACATATGAGCTAGTTCTGCGTTGGTGGCTTTACAGTGATCACAAGTATCATCTAGTTCAGGGTATATTTTTGCAAGTCTGGCCTTGCTATAGTGAGTACGGTGGCGAACTTTAAATTGAATCAGATTGAGGCGTACACAAGAAGAGGTTCCATTTACACAGCTAAGAGCTCTAACCCATGTCTCATCTGAAATGACTGTTCCTAATTCTTCCTCCCATTTTGTCTTGATGTTTTCGGTTGATACACTACTAAACGACATAATTGAATTATATAAATTAGAGATTTGGCCCTTCAAAGTTAAGGGAATCTTTAGTATGACATCTAAGTTTGAACATTCCGGTAATTGAGGGAACGATGGGTTGTACGTTTGAATAAAGTGGCGTATCTGAAGATATCGGAAAAAACTGGATTTAGAAAGTGTTTTTTGGCCAAATCTGTGAACGTAGGAAAAATATTATCTATGAAAAAGTCCTTGCATGTAGTAAGACCCATAGTGTCCCATTGTATGAATGTGACATCAAGTTCAGCAGCTGGAAAAAGGTGGTTATTCAAGGGCGTCAGTTTGTTTTTAGAAGTGGTGGGGACAATAACCATAAGCTTGAGTGTGGTCTGAAAAGTGCTGGGTACCCTTATGTAAGCTATTCATCCATTCAACGCTGCATTACAATATGCTCTACAGTGTATTGTCAGGTGTTGAAATTATTTGAATATTCGAATACTGGTTCGGAAAATTAGTATTAAATCACTATTCGGAGCTTCGTTATTTTTTTTTTCCACGTAGGGGACTTTACCAGAGCGAGGGAGGCAAACTATAAGCGTCAGCGACACCAAGCAGAGAAGCGAGAGAGGTGGAGGAAGAATAGATATCTTGTTTCCCTTTACTTTATAACACAACATTAGCGGGATCTCTGGAGGAAAAGTAATATTTAAAACCTTAGCTTAGTTGTTTGTTTACGTTCGCTGTACAGCGCCGCGCCAATCAACTGTGACTGGCTTGCTGCAGAGCGTGAGCGTCTTGGGAATACCCGGTCAATATAATGGATATAATATGGACACATAAGACAATCAATATTCGGTATTTGTTATGGATTTATTGTACAAATTCCCTGAAAAGATGCACGTTCCAGGATGAATTGAAAAGCTCCCGTAAGGGCTGAGATGACAGAGAACAGCTGATTTGGAACGGAGCAACAGCTGTTCGCTTTCACGGGGAAAAACTAAGGAACTTCAACCTACTTAGGCCTACTAATTAACGTTCAAAAAGCTATTAAACAAAATATGCAGATACTGTCAAAATCGGTTCCAAGTATATAAGGATTATTAATGTTGTTTTTTATGGTGTTTTTTTCTGGAACGAGTATTCGAATATTCGCTCGGAAAAACCAACGAGTATTCGAAGCCTGAAAAATGGCATTCGGGCCAGCCCTATGAAGATCCTATTCGAACAATAAAAGTTGAAAAGCACAGTTTGTGTTTTGGCTTGTTTTGCAAAACAGCGTTGGAAACACCAGGGTATTGGCTCGGGATATGTAGGCCTAATACTAATACACACAGGACAAAGAACAGTGTTGGTAATTTAACACTTATCTTGACATCGACAGAGTTTACCAGACAAACAATGCCAGACTGTAAAGGGGGTACGAAATGAAACGAGGTACTGAGCATCAGCCTTTTGAAGACACGCAAGGGCTGCTGGTAGCATATGTTATGCTGCATTAAAAAAAGAAAAATACAAGCACCCAGAGGAGAATTGCATCTGCCAAATCCTGACCACCAGTAAACACTTGCGAAGGACCAATGTAGACTTCACTCGTTACAACATCATAAGGAAATTGTCCGCAAATAAAATCCCCTTCAGTTTAGGATAATCACACAGGTTATGCGAGAACATATTTATGTCAGGATAGGCCTACCAGGCTCCAAGTCGTCACATATCTCAATCAGACAAAACCAACTATAACCACATTGGCATAGCAATCGCACCGTGTGTAGCTGCTACTAGCTGCAATCTATATATACACAACGCATACTAACTGGAGCACCAACCAGAATCAGATCAAAATCGCTTGGGACCGTTGGTAACCTTTGGCCAGGTCATCACGATTCACGAGCAAACAGAACCAGCAGCAAAGTTTACGTAAACCAATTTCTTACCTTATGTGGCCCTCCACATGCAGGCTAGATGACGTATCCATATCGATATCCAGTGTCACAAACATGCTTTTTATAGGAAGCAAAAGGACCTATTTTCTGAATAAAAATGTCAATTTTGGCTGTCTGTCTTGAAACTTCTCCAGTGCGTTCACCCCAAAATGCAAAGGGACGACAAGATCCCATACAATGTGAACGTATAGACGCGTATCGGGCGAATATTTTTGATTTGTCGTGCCACACTTTCGCCGTGCACAGGCAAGCGCGTTCACGAGGATTTGTGGCGCGAAAATTTTCAACTTTGACACGAATTTCGCGTGATGACAGCCAATCAGCGTTCAACAGCGTATCTAATAAATGATGTCTTCGAGCGCGCCTATCACATGATTTTAGACTCGACGATTTCGGTTGAGTATGTGGGGATTATTAATTTTTATTTTATTTTTTCCCCTTTTTTAAAAGTGGTGGGGACAAAATTAGTTTTTCAAATAGTGGGGGGGACATGTCCCCCCCGTCCCCCCCGTAATCGACGCCTATGTGGTTATTACATATGGGACTTAGCATAGAAAGGCCAAACTATTTAAATCTTTGCCTGAATTTTATCCAAATTCTTAGGGATGAGCGCACTACTGGGCTTGAGGAAAACTGTGATGGGGAGAGAGGAAGTTTTGTTGTTAACAGTGCAGGAAGTGATGACAGATGACAGAGCTTTGCCTCCTCACTGCACCAACCCGTGTCTGGGGCCTGAAACCAGTACATTATTTTTTGCAGATTCGCTGCCCAATAATAAACCCTGAAATTTGGGAGAGCAAGCCCACCCCCTTTTCTTGGCCTTTCAAGCAATGTTTTACGAAGTCTTGAAGATTTACCTCCCCATATGAAACTTGAGAGTAGGGCATCAAGTGAACGGAAGAAGGATTTTGGCAGGAAAACTGGGATGCTCTGGAACAAGTATAAAAATCTAGGCAACACATTCATCTTGACGCAGTTGATTTTTCCAGCTAAAGAAAGGTAAATAGCACTCCATCTCTGGAGGTCAGATTTTAGTTTCTCCATTATAGGTGTGAAGTTGGCTTTAAACAATTCAGAAAAAGAAGGGGTGATATTTATTCCCAAATACTTAAAAAACCTGAATGTGATATACAAAATGGCAAGTCTGTGTCTGGAATCTGCTTTGCCTTGTCATTGATAGGGAAACACACACTTTTTGAATAGTTAATTTTATAACCTGAAAAACCACCAAAGTCAACCAGAATCTTCAAAAGTTCGGATTTACAGGATAGCGGGTCCGTTACAAATATTAAGAGATCATCAGCATACAAGGAAGGTTTATATTCCATCTCCATCCTTCTAATGCCATGTATGGATGGTGTAGTTCTAAGTTTAATTGACAGGGGCTCTATCGCTAAAATGAACAGTAATGGGCTGAGTAAGTGGGCAGCCTTGACGCGTGCCCCTAGATAAAGGAAAATACTGTGAACATAATTTATTAGTGACTACTGCAGCTTTAGGAGATGAATATAATAGACAAACCCAGGACCTACATTTCGGCCCAAACCCAAATTTACCCAGTACAGCAAAAATATATACCCATTCTACTCTGTCGAATGCCTTCTCCGCGTCTAGGGAGACCACCACCTCTGGTCCTCCCCCAGACGCTGGAGAATGCACCACATTCAGGAGTCTACGAATGTTAATGAATGAGTGACGGCCTCTCAAAAAACCGGTTTGATCATTTGAAATTATGTCTGATATTATGGTGTTTATTTGAGAGGCCAGAATTTTAGACGTTTTTAACGTCCACGTTCAGTAAAGAAATAGGCCTATAAGAGCTGCAATCCATCGGGTCTTTACCAGGCTTCAGTAAGACTGTGATGAGAGCCTCTGTGAGGCTCTTTGGGAGAGCTGTCTGTTCAAACGAGTACTTAAACATATTGAGAAGCAAAGGGATCAGTTTTAAGGAGAATTTTTTATAGAATTCGACTGGGAAGCCGTCCGGCCCAGGGGCCTTCCCGCTCTGCATGTCCTTAATTGAGTTATCTACTTCCTGTCGGTTTAGAGGTCTTTCCAGGTTGTCCCTTTGTTCCTATGCAATTGTTGGAGTATTCAGGGTTTCTAAAAAATTAACCATAGAAGAAGTGTCCTGAGGAAATTCTGAGGTATATAACTCAGAATAAAATGTTTTAAAGGTATTATTAATTTCTTGGGGATCAATTGTCAATTCTTGAGGTGTTTTCCTAATTGTTGATATGAGTTGGGCAGACGACTTAGCCTTTAACTGGTGAGCAAGTAGGCGTCCTGCCTTCTCCCCATGTTAATAAAAGAATGCTCGTGATCTTAACAAGTTATGTTCAGTCTTTCCCGTAGATAAATCATATTTTGCTTTCAGATTTAATTTTTCTTTGTATAGTTCAGGTGTTGGAGTTGTTGAGTATTGATGATCAATTTTAAGAATAGAATCAATGAGCTCTTCCTGTCTTTGTTTTCTTTTTTTATTACGTGAAGCTGAAAATTATATTATTTGTCCCCTCAGTACGACTTTTAATGTTTCCCATAATATGGATGGTGTTACGGAGTCATTCTGATTGGTTAAAATGAAATCATCTATTGCTTTAGACATGAACTGACAAAAATCTGCATTTGAAAGTAATGCCGTGTTAAGTCTCCAAGATGGCCTTGGTGGGTAATTAAGTGTAAAGCCAATATCAAGAATAACGGGTGCATGATCAGATTCTACAATAGCAGAGTAGTCTACAGATTTCACTGAGGGAAGAAGACGCTTATCAATGAAAAAATAGTCTATTCTTGAATAAGACTGATGAACATGTGAAAAACAAGAGAATTCTTTTTTGTTTGGATTCAAAAATCTCCATGGGTCAATACAGCCAAGGTGCGTCATAAGACTTAAAAGAGCTCTGGACATTTTGGATGGAGGTGCAGATTTGGGACTTGACCGGTCTATGGCTGTGTCCATCACGCAGTTCATATCACCGCCAAATATTAGATGATGAGTATTTAAATCTGGTAATAAGGTGATTATCTTCCTGAAAAAAGATAATCGTTTCCTGCAGAAATGCAATTTCAGTGTGCAACCGTTTTAAATGTGAAAAAATTCGCGCCCTTTTCACTGGGCGTGCCTCTGACATTCCAGCTAACAGAACGTACTGCAGATCCTCCAGCTAAAGTTGTGCTTGCTCTATTCATAGCTTAATAAACAAGCGGATTGGGTAATGATACGGCTGAAATGGATGGTGCTGTATAGCCAGATCGGGAGCATATAAAATGGAGAAGAACGGGAGAAGAAAAAAAGAAAGAAAAAAAAAACACCCTGGAACATGTGTAAACTCTAGGTTCGTTCTCTGAACAGTAACGAACCGCAGCTATCTTACTGTGACTATGCTTCCAATAGCCCATGCGTTTTTCCCCCTTATACAATGCTCCCCACTCTCACTTTAACAAGTATACACACTCAGCGCATTGACTCTGAACAGAGATTAATAACATTGTAGTTCCCAGTCAACATAAACAACCACCATTATTATAACAAGTAGGCAGGCTAACTTAGCATTATTCGTACTACTGCATAGACAGGTTAGATGGATAAATAAATAAATGCATCTGAACCATAGGATCTGAACAAATAGTCTAGGCAAGTAGTTTTGCTTGGGCTACGCCCCTCTCAGGCTGTAATGTTAGCCAGTTGACAACAAACATTCTGCTATCGATTATGAAAGTGATACAGACTGATATTAGCTTCACTTAAAATCTAACAGCTCAAATTAACCAACCTTCAAACATGTTGATCACTTCAGCTCGATGGATTTCTGTCAGTCTCAGATTAGTCCTTTGAGTCAGAATCAGTCAATTGGACCGGCAACCCGACGGTCATAGAACACCTTGGCAGCTTCTGGTGAGTGGAAAAAGAGAGTCTCATCCTCAAACTGAACTCGGAGACGTGCGGGATGCAGCAGGCTGAATCGTATCTTCTTCTCATAGAGGAGCTGCTTGACGTTTTTAAATGCAGCGCGTTTTTTCGCCAGGCCCGCAGACATGTCCGGGTAGATCCTCAGTTTGGAGCCGTTAAACTCCACGTCGTGCGTCCGGGCCCACCGCAGTGCCTTTTCTTTCACCTGGAAACGATGGAAACACACCACAAAGGGACGGGGCGGCTGTCCTTCTCGAGTTCTTTGGCCGGGAGAACGATTAGCCCGCTCCAACTCCGGTGGGTTTTCAAAAACCTCTTCGCCCATTGCTTCCATTAGCAGGTCGGATACAAACTTGACGGTGTACTGGCCCTTCTCGCTGTCCTCCGGGACGTTCAGGATTCTCAGGTTTGCTCTGCGAGAGCGGTTCTCCAGGTCATCCACGCGTTCGAGCAGTGTGGCATTTTGCTCCTCTAGTCGTTTTATTTTCCCGTCCGCTGTGAAAATCGCACTGAAGTTATCCCCAGCCAGAACTTCGGTTGCGCTTAGCCGTGCTTGAAAGCTAGTAACAGTCTCTGTCATTGCATTCACGGAGGACTGAAGCGGGGCAATTGACTCTTGAATTAAAGCAGAGATATCCTCCTTGAGCGAAGACCGTTGTTCGACAACCCCGTTGTCGACCGTTGTTCGACAACGGGGAACGACTGCGTTTGCAGTCGTTCCCCCACTGTGTGGGCTAGCACTAGCCATAGCAGCTACCTTGCCAGCAACACTAGTTCGGGTTGTTGGCGCAGGCCACAGCGGCGGTGCACTGGTCGGCTTATTCTTACTCACCTCGCCAAAGTTGGGGGCCTTTTGTCTGTCTTAGACTGATTTAAGCAGTTGGATGTCCTGAGCGGCGTTTTTAAAGGTTAATATTGATAAGTTAGGTGGGGAGCTCTGCCTTTGCGCGTCCTACCCCTGCATGGCCAAACCGGAAGTCTATATCCATTATATTGACCGGGTATTCCCAAGACGCTCACGCTCTGCAGCAAGCCAGTCACAGTTGATTGGCGCGGCGCTGTACAGCGAACGCAAACAAACAACTAAGCTAAGGTTTTAAGCTTATTTAAGCTAAGCTCTGTTACGTATTTTAAGAATCTAAGCTACCCACACATAGACCCAATGAAGCAGGACCAAACATATAAGCCGTAAATACTATACATAGCCACAAGGGGAGCAAGACCTTATTGAAGGCTGCTCCACCACAGAAGGCATCACCTGAAGAAGCCGAAGCCATTACGTTACCCCGGCCACGCCCACTAGGCCACGCCCACTTGACGGTCTCTACCTGTGGACTAGAGGTAGAGAGCGGCAGAGATCAATAGGTAGACGGCGCAGAAAGCCACCCGGGCCTAAGCCCGGGGGGCTTGAAGTAGATCACGGTATTTTCCTCTCACACATGTTAGATACAATTCCCTCCGTAGTCTCCATTTACCATACCGAAACATGCCGACGACTTTAATAAATGAAGTGAGTTAAAAGCAACCCAGGATTGGACAACTTTCTTCAAGAATATGCAACAGCTCCGAATACTGATTTAAGCTTCGAATACTAATTTTCCGAACGAGTATTCGAATATTCGAATAATTCGGGCCAGCACTAGTAGGGTGGTATTCTTCTTTATTATTATTTCGCCATGAACACAGGTACTAGGAATACTTTCTCTGCTTTTGACCCATCCGGGTAGCCGGTGAACACATACACACACAGAGGTCCACACACATGGGGGCACACACATGGTGGCACACACATGGGGGCACACCGGCACTACCGCAGCAGTGGGCTGCCGCGGTACAGCGGCACAGCTGCATCCAGTCACTTGACCGTCATGGTTGCTATGGTGGTTTCTATCGACCGCCCCCCTCTGATCCTTACATGGCTCTAAAAACCATGCGGCAAAGGAGCTGCCGTCAATTGTCTTGTTTTTGTCGTAAACTAGGGTCGGATGGTTAAAAAATAGACAGATATTCCAAGGTATCCTTAAAAGGCAGCTTGGATTTTTTTATTTTTTGCAGTTTAGACTTCTTCTATAACCTATTTTTGAAAGCAAAACACCAAGCTCATTGATTTAACGAGGCAGGGTTATTTGAAACAATTTATTGAATAAATATTTGTGTGAGTTTGCTTCCTATTTATGTCTAGTGTACACCTCTACCGTCCACAAGCATCCCCCCCCCCCCCTCCCCATATGGATTTGGAGAATTGTTGCAACGTCCCAGTGGTGGAGGTATCATATATATGAAAGAGGGCATTCAATTATACTACAATGATCAATTAGGAGGCCGAAGCCCTAAAGGAAGTGATGCAATAGGTGAGTCGAGAACCTTTAAGTAAGCTGTACCTTGGGGTCTCTTATATATCAAAGGGGGTCTCAAAGGAAACATACGCTTCAACCTGTGGCTCCAGCCCTCCAGGAAATGACTCAGCAAGTGCTCCATCTCGTTGCACCTCACCCAGCGGCTCGCTTGCAAGATTTTGGCCTGAAGTTCTTCCCAGACCTACACCCTAGCCATCCAACATGCATATCTGAGAATTAGGCCTCTCTTTAATAATGACAAAAAGTTATGAGAGACGCCGCTTAACTCATAAGCGGCGTGGTGCCGGCTCCTTTTGGCCTTTTGACCCCAGACTTCAAAAACGTGGCCACAGGCCAGCTGTGTCTACACACCTGAGCCACACATGTACACCTCCATCCCACAAAAAATGGGGACTAGAATCTAACTGTCTTATGTACATTTACTGTACTGTTGGAGGTGAAAAAAAGTTGGGACAAAGCCATTTGGACAAAGCACCTCAAAAGTGTTGCCTGCAAGACCCTTCCTGCCCAAAACTTGGCCCGGTCAGACCCTGAGGGCAGGCCCCCCCTTCCGGCCCTCGGGGTCCGACCAGGCCAAGTTTCGGTATTTTGTTAACTTCTGTATTTTGTGTCGGGCTGTGTGGGTAACTAATGACTGTAGTAGTTATAAATGCAGACCATCTGATTAGCTGATGCCCTCAGTCATGTATAATATTAATACACTCATATGTTTTGGACTTGGTAATTATTATGAATTACTTCTTGATGATATTTACGATATTTATTTATGATAATATTTAATGATTTCTCACAGCGCCGCATTGAAAATGTCCCAGATTTTCATTTCAGAAATCTGGTCACCTTAATGTGGAGTGGATGACAAGATCAAGATGAAAAGAACGATTGAAAACTTTTTCTTTAAAAATGTTAATAAGTTAAGGCCTGATCCGAACGAATGCTCTGACACGGGGCTCCTTTCAACTTGCCAGGTTATGTCAGGCCCTAATCAGGAGACGGCATCGGCTAATGAGCCGCACACGATCAACTCCGAGCCACAGCCCGCCGAAATTAAAAGGAGGAAAGTGTATGCATTTAGAAGAGAGTAACCAGTTTCCCTGGCTAAGATACGATAAAACCGGTAATGAGATGCACTGCATTTACTGTAAAGAGTGTGGGAAGACCATGGCTGGAAATAGTGCTTTTGTGACTGGTTCCAATACATTTCGTATTGAAACTCTGAAAAAGCACAATGCATCCATGAAACACATTACATGCCGCGATAAATGCACTGCCACAGTGTCCCCTCTCCCCGCTGCCTTTCAGCGGCAGGCAGCAGCAAACAGAACAGCAGATGAGGCCGAGATGATTATCAAGTTTAACGTTGCCTACAATATTGCAAAAGAAGAACTTCCCTTCACTGAATTGAAGTCCGAAATAATTCTTCAGAAGAAAAATGGCCTGAACGTAAACCCGACCTACAGCAATGATGTCATGTGCGCCCAATTTATTGGAGTCATCGCAGATACTTTGAAAAAAAATACGTCGGTGCAAATTGCGAACAGTGCATGCATGGCATTCCTGATCGACGGAGACACAGACATCGCCAAAAAGGAATGCGTCATTGTGGTTTGTGGATTGAATTGACCTTATCACCACTGCGGTGTGGACCATTTTGAATGGCAACACCTTGAGGTACTTATTCAGGGGCCTTAGATCGAGAACAGGCCGCTGACCGCCGTCCTTTTTGGGCACAATAAAATATTTGGAATAAAACCCAACTTGCTGTGCGCTGAGTCGTACCTCTGCTATGGCACCTTTTAAAAGTAGCTCCTGGACCGCCTTGTCGAGCACTGACTTTAAAATTGGGTCTCTTACAGGCGTTACCTTGACCCCTAAAAAAGCCGGGGGCCGCCGTCGAAATTGTAGCCGGTATCCACGGGCTACTGTTGCCACAACCCAAGGGTCTGGCACGATCCCCTCCCAGGAGATCCGAGACAACTGGGAAGGGCATCCGAGAGGCAGCCCCTGACCGCTATGCAGCACCGCCGCGGCGGCCTGCGTACTTGCCCCTACTCGGTTTCTGTCCCCGTCTCCCTCTGGAATGAGGATCTCGGGCTGGGCCTTGGTATGCCACCTGAACAGGCCGGTCCCGAAAGTTACCAGCTGTCCGTGAAGGCCAGCTGGGCCGCTGTTGCCTGGGCTTTCCCCTTGGCGCTTGGTTAGCGGCTAGCCCTGTTCTAATACATACGCGCTGGACCGCCTCCCTAGACGCTGCAGCACGTTCAGTGCGGTCCAACACTGCCTGGGTCTCCGGATGAAAAACATGCCCAGGCGCCACAGGGAGATTGAGCAGCTCCGTCCTGATGGCCTCTGGCAGAGAGGTCTGCGCAAGCCACACCTGCCGACGGCACAACACTGCAGCAGCCATCGAATCTCCCACGTCACGTGTAAGCTGGGAGTGAGCCGATAGGGCAGCTTCCACCAGGCCCATGGCTTCTCCGTCCACCGGCTCTAACGTCCTACGCAGAGCCGCCAGTGTCATAGCTAGAGCGTTGCCTGTGCGGGCTGCTCGTGCCGATGCATTAAAGGAGCGAGTGACCAGGCGGTCCGTCTTTGCACACTCCTTACGTGGGCAACTTGGGTTGGAGGACACCCGGGCAGGGCCCAGCGATGTCCAGGAGGCAATTGACGCCTCCACTGGTGGCATGTCCCCAAGCCCTGTTTCAGCTGGGTAAACAGTCATTGCCAGCTGACGGCAGCCTGCATTAAACTGGGGCCGCTTCGGGGCCCTGCCCCAACTGGACGTGAGCATCCTGGTGTAGTCTTCTGCCACAGGAATAGAAGGTGGGGGGCTAGTGTGCGAGACGCCATCCCAAACACCCCCCTGAGGGACTGGGTCCGGTGTGGGGGGCTGGAGGCCCAGGATGTTAGCGGCACTCAGCACCCTGGACATCAGAGAGCTAACAGGCTTCTCCCCCACCCCTGTTGACTCACCTCTAGAGTCCGTACGTGGTTCACCACCGCAGCCAGCTCCACCTGTTGTGTCCTCCGTGGCCTGTGATGCCAGGAGAGATAACACATCATTGGCCTCATCCTCTCGCTCATCCTGGCTGTCATGCCTGCGTAAGGGTCAACCCTGCTGGCCTGATGGTAGGGATGGCGGACCTCTCTGCTCCTCCAGCCTGCCTAGCCTTTCTGTTAGTGCGTGGAGGGCTGCGAGGATATGACGCGACTCTGCGCTACCGCCCCCTGCTGCCTCAGCCAGGGCGGGGCGCTTCGCCGGCCTGGGGGTCTCTTCTTTGTCAGACCTACGGGGAGACTCATACTGCCGATCTTCTGAATTTCTGCGTGTGTGCTTATGCCCACGCTTACGGGATCGGGGCGACTGAAGGGGTGAGCGTCGCCTCTCCGCCCTGCCCTCCTGCGCGTAGCCACGCACCTGGTTGGCACGGCGAAGTCGCTCCCCCCTGGACAGATCAACTACCGCACTGCAGGGGTTGCCTACGTCCTCCAGCACGTGGACGGCCCCCAGGCAATCAGGGCACTCTCTGTGCCCATCGTCAGCGCTCATCGCCGCGCTGCAGATTCTGCAGTGGTGTGGGGCCATTCTGGCAAATTGCACTTCCCCCAACACCGAATAACCAGAGGGCTCTGGTAGCCGGCACGGGCGCGCGAACACACCTGACCCGGCTCACACTTACCACAGCGGCTGCAGACAGCGGCTATAGGGCGTGTGGTGGGATTTCTAATAACAACTTATCTAATTCACTTCAACTAGCTATAAGCAAAGAGGAATCGGAGAGTCCAGGTCAAGTATAGATGGAGAGTTTATTGCCACCCGCAAACGAGAGACAACAAAGCCGAATGGTATTCGCGAATACACACTGCCGAATGAATCCCGGACAGCTCCTTATATCCCCGATCCTTTACACAATACAAAGTTGGACTTTCATCTAATATTGATGTGCATAGAATGTTTTTCTGGGTCATACTGTGTGGATGTCAGCATATTCTCATGTCTTCTGGATCCCAATGTGACCTTAGAACATATATTATCCTTATACAAACAGAGATGATTCACACGTGTGAATGTAAGCATTGTCTTCAGAGAGTACATCAAAATGGGAGTAGACTGGACTCTCTTACTGGTGTGACACATCAGATGGGAATGGACTGGACTCACTCACTGGTGTCACACGGCACATAACATCTAGGCTAAAGGTGATCAGCTGTTTTCCACTATTAAAGTATCTATATGATATGTAGGCCTAATAATAATCATAGTTTAACATAAAATGTAAGGTTAATTTCTACCACATATCCCCCCTTTGAGGCTTGCCCAAAGGGGGGATATGTGTTTGAGCCTCATGTCCCCTTTATCTATTAATTAGTCTATGAGATTATGTGCCGGCAATTGGATCAGAATAGTACCACATCTGGCTACCTAGAAAAAACATCGCTAATCTAAAGCAGGGGTTTCAACCTGCATCCAGGGATTGCAACCTGGTGATGAAAAAGATTGCCAAATGTGGTGTATTGTGTCCAATATTTTTGACTCCCGCAAAGTATTCATAAACCCTAACCCTTTCTAAACATAACACCACAATGTTTCCACATTTAGAATACAACCAAATCAAATGTGTACCTAAAATACCCTCATAAAAATTATAACAATATGTTTTCAGCATGCATTGAAAATCATCATTCTCCAAAATATGTGACATAATAATAAACTAAAAATTAATAATTTTGAAAATATGCGTCATGATAATGTACCCAAACATGGACATTTCAGCATTTGAAATCTTGAGATTGTCTGTAGGTTTGCACGGAACTTAATGGCTCAGGTGATCTTCATGTATTGGTGCGCAGGATACAGGTGGGGGGTTTTGGACAAGGTCAAAGATGTTGCTCCTGTTGGCTGAAATCAAGCCTTGTTGATCACGAGGCCGGCTCACATGAAGAGGTTACTAACACATTTCGTGAGCCTCCACCTGGTGTTTGAGATATCACAGTCCAATGTTCGTCCCTCTTTGGCAAGGGCATATGTTCCCAACCGGTAGGATCGGGTCGGGCCTCCTTTGGATCCTCATTTGTGCCTCCAGGTTCAACTGGATCTCCATGTACTCTTGGATGACACCTGGTGCCCCTTTAGCACTCACTGCTCACAGGCTCTCCATCCGTCCTGAGAAGGGGTTATTGATTCCGGAGTTCTCTGCCAACTCTAATCTGAGGCACTATAATCCTTCCAGAGCCCTGACCACCGACCCATCCAGAGCTGTGTTGTTGGGGATAAACGCACAACATGTCGCCCCTATCATCCCACACACCCCTCTTGGTTATGCCAATGCATAACCAAGGCTAGCTTAATTTGATAGATCATTCGGGAGATGGCATCTAATTGTTCTGATAGTCCTTCTGCTGTATCCATGGTAAATTTGACAAAACTTTGCTGATTTTATATAAATTATACAATCAATATTTTTGTGAATGGTTGAACACAAAAACAGAATTCATTCAAACCCCTGCCACTTAGGGCTGGGTATCACTAGGTACCCCACGATACGATACTATCACGATATTTTACCCACGATCACGATACAGCGATTCTGCGATTATCGATATATTGCAAGAAATTTCACCCACGATACATCACGATATCTGTGTCACTGAAGAAATTCAGAATTTATTACAAAAACATTTTATGCAAAGTAACAGAAGATTAGAAAACAAAATAAATGTAGAAAACATTTCATTGCTTAGTAATCAACTTTTCTGTAAACAATGGACACAGTGCTGCTGAACAAGTAGAATCAAATTGTTTTATGAACACAAAGAACAAAGTTAACACAGAGCAAAAATAAAATTCAACTGAATCTGTAATGTGCAAACGTTTCAAAACAGCATGTTCTTCTTCAGGAAGAGCAACTGGTCAGCATGCTCAGAGGTGAGACAGCTCCTTTGAGAGCTGATTATGTCACCTGCTGTAGAGAAGACACGTTCCGCAGGTACACTGGTCCCTGGGACACAGAGATGTCTTTGGGCCAGCTTGGCAAGGAGTGGGTAGGCTTGAGCATGAGACTTCCACCAGTGCAACGGGTCATCAGTCAGTGCTAGTGGTGGAGCATCTAGGTATTGCTTGACCTCTCTTTCTGCCAAGGAAGAAGCCGACAGTCGTTGGTGGGTCATCTTGAATGTCTGACCAAGGAGATCAGTGAGCGCAGACTTCCTCTTCCTTGGTGTGTGTGCCCTCACTGCGCTAGTCTCTGGAGTCTGTGGGTCAGGGCTTCCCTCCTTGTCGTCAGGGCTCACTTGAAATGTATCCATGTCTGCATCATCTTCCTGTAAGAAAATGGAAAGTGATACCATTTACATTTCTAGTTAAAACATGTTTTTAGGTAATATAAAGTCTCAAAACTATTGCTATGAATTTACATTATTCTGCATGTCTTTTTAATAACAACAATAACTTCAATTTATAGAGATGAATTTATTTTGTTAAATCGATTTTTATATATGTATGAATTAGATAATGTGTATATGGCATTTAGCAGTACTTGAAGGCAGAAAATAAGGGAAAAAACTGAGAAAAAAGGACTTATTAATGTCAAACATCTTAATAATACCTTGAGAGCAGCAGCCATTTCCATTAATTTGGTGTTTGTGTCCTGGGCGTCTTGTGGCAATAGGAACTGCAGAGACTTAAACCTGGGGTCTAAGGCTGACGAGATGCGCAGGAACTTTTTCTCCTCCATAGAGTCATAGCGCCTGGACAGGTCTCGGAGGATGGCGGTCTTGATCTCTCTAACGAGAGAGGAATCTTCAATGGTGGCAGTGGTGTCACTCAAAAGCTGGGCAAGGAGCGGAGCAATTATGGAGATTGTTGGGCTCTTCTCCTCGCACATTTTTGTTGCCACCAGCATTGGCTTGAGGGCTTGCACAACCTGTTCGGCATTTGAGATGTCGGTCTCATTCAGGGTGCAGATGTCACTAGTGCTCTTTCTTACCTTAATGAAAGAACACAGGCAGACAGAATGGAACTTTCATTAAAAACATCAATTAAATGTACATTTTGAATTTTCATAATTATATTATTACACTACATTCGCTTGTAATTTGTAACCTGCTCAGAATTCAACTTGCCTATGCCTTAATGCAAGAACAGAGCCACATAGAACAAGAAATCATGAGATAATATTACAATTATGAGCATATTTATATTTATATTTTTTCACAAACACATTATTAATTTAATCTACATATGATGCATAAACAAAACACTTACACACACAGACTCAATACACAAACGTTATGCTATCAGCAAAAATATTACATTATATTAGAATAAATAAACCTACCTCAGGAGATAAGAGGGCAGCACAGACGGCAGGCTGCTGCTCAAGGAACCTGGCCAGCATCTCATAAGCGCTGTTCCACCGTACAGCAACGTCTGTGATCAGCTTGTGATGTGACAGTGCAAGCATCCTTTGGTTTCTCTTCAGTGCATCGGCGGCTGTAGTGCTTCTGTGAAAAAACGTTGAAATCCTGCGGACTCTCCCGGTCAGTCGAGCAACAGCTGGCACTTTCAGTGCGTGCTGTGCAGCAAGGTTAAGCACGTGTGCAAAACACCGAACGTGTTGGTATCCAGTTAGCTCAACAGCAACAGTCATATTAGATGCGTTGTCAGTGACAACCGCCGGGTCTTTCCCCGTGAGCTTCCACTCTTCCGTAGCCTTCCGTATGACTTCTGCCATGTTGGCACCGGTGTGCGACTCGGACATCGCCCGGGTCTGGAGAACATAGGACTGCAGTTCCCACTCCAGAAGAAAATGAACAGTGAATGTCACAAATGATTCTGTGGCCCTGGACGTCCACGCGTCGCATGTAAGTGCAACTCTCTCAGCAGACTGAAGTGCGTTTTCCACATGTGCTTTCGTCTCTGTATACAAAGCGGGAATTGCTTTTTCAGTGAAGTATTACCTACCGGGTATGTCATATCTTGGTTCCAGTGTATTTAACATTCGGCGGAAACCTTCATTTTCAACTACACTATATGGTCTGAGATCTTTACAAATGAAGCAAGCAATGGACTTTGTAATACTTGCAGCCCTGGGGGACCCAGAAGGAAGCTTTGCTTTAAATGCAGTGTTGATTGTAGGCTGGTTTACAGAAGCATTCCTCTCCTCCGCGGCAAGCTCGGGATGATGACGGACAAGATGGCTGTGCATGTTCGTTGTGTTGCCAGTGTACTTGACCTTAGCGAGGCAGTTCTTGCAGATTGCGAACTCTTTATCGAGCGTTGCACTGTCAGTCTGGTAAAAGCCGAAGTGGGCCCAGACTTTTGATTTGAAAGTCGACGGTGCATCTTTCACCGGCTTTGGTCTGTTCCCGTTTTCGAATCCCCCGCTTTGCGCCATTCCTCCGTATGCGTCTCCCTCTTCTTCTTTGTTTTTCACTGACTGCGGCTTTCACTCTAATTCATGAGCGCCTCATGTGGGGTCTTGAAGTAGTGACTCTGTATATTAAATCTGTAGCGGGTTTTTGTGAGAGAATCTGTTTAGAACGGATGTATGTTTATTGTTTAAATATCGATATTTGGCGTCAGCATATCGATAACGTCCCGCAAGACGAAATATCGCGATATGTCGTATCGATATTTTGGCACACCCCTACTGCCACTATTTGATTGCATCATGTGGCTGTTACTCCTTGCTTAGCGGACGTAGTTTGTAGGTTCCGGGTATGCCTGCATCTGGCTCTGGAATTTTGCGTTTCTATTGTAGAAATACAAACTTGTTTACCGCAGTTAGTTGTTCAAAAGCATATTTCCGTTGATTCTATTTTTAATTGTTCTTATGGAAGTCCCTTATGGGGCCCTTGAAATGTAAGTGAAAGCATGAATCTAACCGTAAGCATTATGTGCAAAGTTAGCTGTGTCATTCTATTTAGCTTGTATGTGATAACTCAGTATTGCTATAGATATTGATTGATGTCTAATTGATATCTCTCAGAGAGATATAAGGTACTCACCTTGCTTCTGGAAACATTGGACCCAAAATTTCTATGTGTTTTAAATATGTTTGTATCATAATTGATAATGCCTCAGTTGCATTCCTTCTTAAATGTTTTATGTGTGTATAGATGTGTGTGTGTGTGTGTGATAATTGCATCGAACCAACTCTATTTAGTGCTTCTAATTCTCCTCAACACTCCTCAACACCTCCCCCCTTGCGCAATTGTCAAAACCATGCGCACTTAAATGTTAAGCAAACCTAACAATGCCGTTGGTGGAACCAACGTTGGAACTCCTAACCTGAACCATCCGTAAACTAAAACCAATCTATTAGGAAGAGAAATCGAAGCCAGTATATCCAAAACCAAAGGTTGATATTTGTGGGTTTTACCATCAGCCGCCCTGAAACCACGCCGTTACCAAGTCATGCACTAAACCGAAAAGATTTCATGCGTCAGCAGGCCTTCATACCTCAACTGTCAAATAAAACGCAACATGCCCTGTCCCAATACCACCACCTCTGCTGCTGGGGCTGCCATATCTGACTCCTGTTCCCCCTCCACCTTTGACCCTCCGGCTCCTCCTATGATGATTGCAGTTTGTCACTTCATGATCAAGTGAGCCAGTGCTCACAGTGACTGCCAAGTAATCGTGACTGTGCCTGTTTTAGGTTGTCCCGGTCTTCAAGGTGGGATCTTACCCGTCGTTGGCTAACCAGCCTTCCATACTGGCTTAGTGCAGGATGCCGTGCCTGGGATACAATCAATCCCCACCCATAAGGTGGTTTTGACCGCAAAGTGGAGGGATGGAGACAGAGTCTTCCATCCCAATTGCCCATGCAGCCAATGCAGTGCGTAATGGACACACCAGAGCAGCTACAACAACAACAACAACTAAAATTTGACTCTGTGTGTGCAGGAGGTATATGATGGGGTGAATCTAAAGGTAATTCATCAGAGCTAAAAGTATCATATTATCAAATGTTAATATTCTATAAAAGTGTTGCAGCAGCAGTCATGGCATTTGAAAGGTAAACGCACTACTTCTGAATGTAAATTGAGACCTAGCATGTAGGATCCCTTCCCAGCAGATGCAGCGTTAATCCACCTATTGTCCTTAACTAAGGAGATGTGAAAATAAAACAAAAAATCACAATATTAAAACTTGCATTTTCAATATTAGGCGATTCACTTCTGTGTTAACCGTTACTCATAATCATAATTCCCTTTATAATTCCACCCGATTGTCCTATACTCACTATTTAAATTGGGCGATCTAATCTTATTATATTCTACCTGTTGTTTTGTGTGAAGTAAGCTTTTGGTACCCCTTTGTGTATTCCATCACTCTAAGCAGGAGAGGATTCTCCCCTGCCTCTGTGGCCCTAACACACACGCGAGAGCAGGTTCAAACACACACCCTTTTTTATTGTATTTTACTTATTTAATTTTAAATGACATTTGTCATTGTGGATAACATGAATTCATAAATTTGAATAATATTTTATCGTACTCATTCAGTCTAATTTTTAAGTATTGCAGATTATTATTTCTAGATTGTACGACCACTTTTAATAAATGTCCATTATCATCGTAATTCCTTAGGAAACATTTTATTTGTGTTGTTATCTTGGCACCTAGACCTCGTCAGGTCCAAACACCAAAACAACATCCACCTATCCACTGCGGAGTCCAAGGTTTGGGTAAGCTGAGCTCCTCTTTTGAGGAGTGCAACTGTGTTTACCCTGAATTCTTATAATAAGAATCCCCAGCGCTGGTAGCCCCCTGGACTTCTGTGGACGAGCGGTGTGCATGTTATTGATAACATTAAACGCTAATTGTTCATTTTATGGAGTCTAGATAATTACCCTTAAAACCTGTGATTATCATGTAGCTCTAATACTTCGATACTGGGCTCTCCATTGATTTATCACCTCTGGGTTGGGCCCTACCATCTCTCTCTGTGTCCTTTACATTAAACCCATCACATCCACAATCCTCTCAATCCTCTCCCTTACCCAACATGCTGTATCCCTCTGAACCAACACAGTGTTTCACCAATTGCCCTGTGTGCCAAGATCTATTGATTCATATCACATGGTACCACGACGCTATGGAGAGTCTCAAAGGTTGTCGCGACACACAGAACCACAGAGTCACCGATCCCAGAGGTGGTTCTATGATTTTCCTAAAACAGGGGCCATTAAGGGGCCACAGGATATATCGAAGGACCAAGTAGTACAGAGTACATCCAATCACAAATGTAATCTATTCAGCACAATGCAAATCCATTCTCTCTCTCTCTCTCTCTCTCTCTCTCTCTCTCTCTCTCTCTCTCTCTCTCTCTCTCTCTCTCTCTCTCTCTCTCTCTCTCTCTCTCTCTCTGATCTCCTTGGTTTCCCCTGTGTTTCGAGTGCCAGGGGGCTTCGTAATGCTGTACTACAGCTAGGCTCCTCTGGCCCTTGATCCACACGGGAACTCTCTCCCTGTTTCTGGTTCCGACTATTTAATTTCCTCCTAGCTTTCTTACTCATGGGCTTCACCAAAATCTCTTCTTCCACATGCCCATCATTACTATCCTCATCTTCGTCCTCACTTTCACTAGATCTAGTTTCAGCATCATCACACTCTCCTCTTGCCTTTCTAATCCCCTCATAACAGTTCCTGTGTATGGGTGCGCCCCTCCTTCCCTGTGTGTTATATTGCTTATCCTCCTCATCTAGTGTAACCTCCCCTTTAATCGCTACCATGCCTTTTAACAATGGATAAATTTTTGACGGCTTGTACGGTGGTGGCTCAGCCTTCAGAGACAATGGTTGAGCCTTCTCGTCATTGGTTATTATCTGCCTGGCTACTCGATGTAATGAACGCCACCTATCTCCTTCTTCTTCGAACAGAGCTAGTATTAACTCTTCCCTGGCCTTCTTCTCTAAGGCCGTTTTACCACTTCTGTTATCTATGTAATTCCTTATCACTACCGCCATGTCCCTATACATTATTGGATCAAAAGTCCCTCCCATGGGCCTGGTCCTTCTGTCCTTTCTTCCCATTTCTCAGAGATCTTTTTCAACTCACCTTTGAGAAATAGACGGTCTCTACTCAAAATCTCTGCAGCCGTCGGTACTATATTCATATTCTCTCTAGGTGTATAAACACTATTTTTAATACAATTCATTTGAGTTTATTCAACTCGTTAGACAAATTATTTTATTATCTCTAAGCTATAAATGTGCACTCCTCCCGTGCGTTGCTCTCTCTCTCTATCGATTGGGATGTGCGTCCCAGCTGTTCTTAGATGTACTCTGCTCCTAGGCCCCCACCCTTTCTGGCCACAGGCTAGAGAACACACCCTTAGATAAAGTTTCGCCCACTTGTTCCAGACAAGTTATTTATTTCTCTGACTGTCTTAATGACAGGATAAACTAAAAACAAAACGGATTGTAAAAGCCTCCGAGGTAACTTAATCCTACACAACTTAAATACAGAAGGAAACAACGTTTAATAGTGTATTGAAAAAACGGCAGAATTTGTTTGCACAAGATATAGACTGGAACCATTCTCTCATTCGTCTTTAAATGCAAAATAAAAGACTGGAACTCACTCAACTCGTCTTTTAATGTAAAATAAAATAATAACTCCAGATGGGAAGATATTGACTGGAACTCACTCAACTCGTCAATAAATGCAAAATAAAAGACTGGAACTCACTCAACTCGTCTTTTAAAGTAAAATAAAATAATAACTCCAGATGGGAAGATATTGACTGGAACTCACTCAACTCGTCAATAAATGCAAAATAAAAGACTGGAACTCACTCAACTCGTCTTTTAAATGCAAAATAAAATAATAACTCCAGATGGGATTTCAAAAAGTCCAACAGGTACGCAATCATGCGACCCGTGGACCTGCGCTGCTATACCTACTGGAACTTTGACACTAATTCGTTCCCCTAGAACACAGCCACAGGACTTTATAGTAGAATTCTAAAAAATTTGTATCAATTTAGAACCACAAACCGCTTGTTAGTTAACCATAACAACAGAGAGTCTATGGCTGTGCGCGCTGTGATGGAAAATCTACATGTTGTATTGTTTTGGTCTATGTATGAATTTAAGTTTTGTTGCTATTCTGTGTAAATTAAGATAGGGCCTACGTCCTACTCCATGCGGGTCATTTAAAGTGTAAACCGTCAAAAGTTGAGTGATACATTTTATTGCCTGCCTGTTCCTGTGTTTTCGTGTCTTGTAAATGACCCTCCATGCAATCCTTTGATGTATGGGCCTTCTCCTCTACCCCCTGGCTAGCGTCAACCAAGCCAGGGGTTTTAGATGACACGGCCGCTACCCCCTCCAATGGCATTCCCCACAGCTGCAGTTGTAAAGATAACCATCTGGTACACAAAGGCTTTTTGGGGGACACACCTCCTCCAGAGCCCAACTCTCAGTGGAATAAGAACTCATCGATTCAGACACTCGGTGGACTTCTGTAGCGTACCTTCAGAGAGTGAAGTAACACGCAGAGAGAAGCTCCCATCTGAGGCCTCAGATTATTGTAATGTATGCCTGTTATGTTGTTTGTTGATGCATGTTGTGATGCATCTTTGTTCGTACTTTTATTACAAATATATGACCGCTAATTGTCAACAGTATTGTGTGTTTTTTCGCATCTAAAGATCTCATCTGTCTCAGACGCAATATCTAATAGAGAAATTGCCACGACAGTTTGGGGGCTCGTCCGGGATATCTAACCTGAAGATTCTACGAAATATCGCTCCAAAACAGGTCCGAGTCGAACTCGGTCCCAAAGCTCTACCCCGCCTCCAGGTGACTGTAACCAGACTAATGGGGTCGAGGAGAGAGTGCCTGTGGGGGATAAACTAGTGGTTCTTCAGTACGGTATTCAAAAGGAAAAAGAATTCGAGCAGGTGAGATCAAAATACTTGTTTAAGCTACAATAAATCCGTTACTAAAACGGTATATACTGTTTTGAAAACGTATATTCGAACAAATCGGCCACGTTCGAACTTTGTTATAGGAACATACGGTAAAGCAACTCCGGTAAAGTTCCGTCAATATATGAACTATAGGTTATATATGTAACAGAAAGGGCAGGAGGGTCTGTCAAAACGGTAAAGGGAAACCCGTTAAGCGCTGTTGGGGTTATATATAAATAAATAATAATAATAGGCATTCATTAATAAATATATGTATATGTGTGTAGTAACAAGGAGGTTTCGGCGATATTAGATAATTTGTAAAATAATAACTAGTGTAAAAGGATCTAAAATATGGGGAACAAATCTGGAAAAACGGAGATAACGGGACCTGCGAAGGTGATGTTGGAGAAGCATGGTGAAGCGGCTCTGGAGGGTTTAAAATATTGGTGCAAACTGGGTTTTCCTGAAATGGGGAGTTTTAGCTTAAAACGGTTGTTGAAGTTTTAATTATGTTGGTGTGCATTTCATTTGAGGGAAAGAGAGAGCCAGGATAGAGAAAAAAAATCAGCCAGGGACAGAGAGCGTAGAGAGCGTAGGAATATTTTTATCTCAATTTCACCCGAGATGTAGACCCGGACCTGGACTGCACCGGCGGACCGCGTGCGAATCCCCCTTCACCTCCACCGTATGACGACAACGCCCAGGCCGCCGCCCCATCATTCAACCTCTATCCAGACCTCACTGCAAAGGAGGCACCCCTAACAGCGCAACAGGGGTTATGGCAGTCCGGCATACGTTTTCCGTGCATGGAGACCCATTGACATTAAGGACAGCAGAATGTCTCCCGGACCCATCTGCAGTGGGAGGGGAATCCCTCGCTACAGCCATTCTGGAAATGGCCCATCACCCATCGGCGAACCACGCCAAGTCAAACTGGGCCTACGGTGGGGTCGTATTCAAGGCGACATTCCCGGGAGAGACCAAGCTGATATAATGTTCGTGGAGGCGCCGGACGGCAAGGACGACCACAGGAAAGTGGGGAAGCACAGAGGCAGGCCTGCTTTCGTTGTGGCGTCATGGATCCTTGGTTCAACGATTCTCCCAAAAGAATCGACAAAGACAATGGAAGGGCCGGCTGGCAGTTCGCACCTTCCCGTGAAGTGACTGTGAATCAACCAAGAGGCGGAGGTGGAAGGGGGCATTCGCATTGACGGGACGCAGGAGCAGACCAGGTCCAAGGGGAGGAGGTATGAGCACCATGACACAAACACGCAAAATGGTCTCAACGTCACAACGCACACAAGCACCACATCCAAATTATTGTTGTATGGTTCTCACCAGCCTTACGCGAGCTAATCAGCTAAATTTAATATTAGATATGGTTATTTTAAACAACGGGCTATTGTAGACAGTGGATACTCGATTTTTACAATCTATCAAAACCAATTTAATGGTCAACCATAGCACACAACCATGACATGACTCCAACTGACCCAGACTAACCCCGACTGACCCCCACTGACAACAGAAGTGTATTGCCTAATATTGAAAAATGCAGATTTTTATATTATGATATTTTGTTAATGTTTTATGGCCAAATGGCAAGAAGGTGAATTAATGAACGTATGAGAGAGATTGGAAGAAGTATGTGTTATGGAAGGAGAAGAGATAGATGAGAACGTAAGGCAAGACAAGATAAGGAAAGGGGTGGGGAGAAAGATAACCCATCTGCATCAAGTTTTGTTCAAATAGATCCGGACCTGGACAACGCTCCTCCTTCTCCTGCTTTCAGCCCGACCAGTGGCCCAATACAGTGCAAATACCCCACGTCACAACTCCTCTGCATCAGACTTTATGAAGTTACAGACCATGGGAGGCCCACCTGAAGAGCTACGGAACGGTCTGCTGGACGACACAAGGAGACAGTCCAGCAGGACCAACAGCACCAGAGTGGTGGCCTCCATGGTGCCTGTGTAGCCACATTGAAGTGGCCTGAACATTGAGACAAAGGAGGGTCTCAGAGACGGGAGAGACGTGGGGACAGGCACTTCAAAGGACAGCCCGTGATGCGGATGAGAGGCAGGAAGCAGAGAGAGAGGTGGAGGCGTGTCCAGGCGGAGGGAGAGAAGAGCAGTGTACGGAAAGTATCACACTAGACACAGCATTACTGTCTATATGAGTGTGTGATAGTTTCTAAGAAGTATATCTGAAAGGTTTGAAAGTTATTAGGAAAAGTAGTTTGAAGGATCAAAGACAAGTAGAAAAGTTGAAAGTTAAAGAAATGTTTTTTTTTTTTTTTTTCCAGAATTAAAGTAGAGGGTTTTTGGTGCGCTTGCAACAGAAAGCCATGCTTACAGGCCTGGGCTTTCCCTTATTATGGTAAATTGACGCATGGGAAAGTCCATGCGTCAAGAGGGGGGATGGGGAGCCCACAACAACAACCTTGAACAACAACCTTGGGTATACTAAAGCAAACCAAAGGAAATAATTACAAAAAAATTATTAAACAAACCCCATGTAGGTCCCTCAGAGACATCATGAAGGACAATGGGAAAGAGAAGAGGAATACCGTTTAAATGTTGGGTTATACTGTGTGTTATTAATGCTGACTGGATTGACAATTAATGTTTAGAGTAGTAAACATTAAGTGCTTGCCAACTACTCATGTGTTAGTATCACGGAAGCAGCATTAAGGACACATTAAATAAGAATATTTTTGTTTAGAAATGTTTTTAAAAGGTAGCCTTGTTTCTTTGTTTTGGTTTTCTTTTCTGTTTTTATTTTTAGGACTTTTGAATATATGGAAACAGATGACTTGATTGTGATGTTAGGTGATTTTATGCTACCTTCTGTAAAAGCGAACGGTGGTATAAATAGTCTGAACAACCTCCTATAAAAGCGGAGAAGTGCTGATGGTCGGACATGATAGATTTTTGAATTTGTGATTATAAAATAATCAAAGGGGGGATTGTGATGGAAAATCTACATGTTGTATTATTTTGGTCTATGTATGAATTTAAGTTTTGTTGCTATTCTGTGTAAATTAAGATAGGGCCTACGTCCTACTCCATGCGGGTCATTTAAAGTGTAAACCGTCAAAAGTTGAGTGATACATTTTATTGTCTGCCTGTTCCTGTGTTTTCGTGTCTTGTAAATGACCCTCCATGCAATCCTTTGATGTATGGGCCTTCTCCTCTACCCCCTGGCTAGCATCAACCAAGCCAGGGGTTTTAGATGACACGGCCGCTACCCCCTCCAATGGCATTCCCCACAGCTGCAGTTGTAAAGATAACCATCTGGTACACAAAGGCTTTTTGGGGGACACACCTCCTCCAGAGCCCAACTCTCAGTGGAATAAGAACTCATATATTCAGACACTCGGTGGACTTCTGTAGCGTACCTTCAGAGAATGAAGTAACACGCAGAGAGAAGCTCCCATCTGAGGCCTCAGATTATTGTAATGTATGCCTGTTATGTTGTTTGTTAATGCATGTTGTGATGCATCTTTGTTCGTACTTTTATTACAAATATATGACCGCTAATTGTCAACAGTATTGTGTGTTTTTTCGCATCTAAAGATCTCATCTGTCTCAGACGCAATATCTAATAGAGAAATTGCCACGACAGCGCGCACACTCTATCTCTCACCGGAGCTCCCCAATCTCTCTTCAATGATTAATTTGATTCGTTTGGACTGAAGAGTCGCTTTACCTGCCGCCGAGCAGCCAGACGGGACAGGAACAGATCAAACAACCGTATTAATTAATGGTAGTGCCCCATCCCGCAGTCCAGCAGACTCCCGATCCTTTACACAATACAAAGTTGGACTTTCATCAAATATTGATGTGCATAGAATGTTTTTCTGGGTCATACTGTGTGGATGTCAGCATATTCTCATGTCTTCTGGATCCCAATGTGACCTTAGAACATATATTATCCTTATACAAACAGAGATGATGCACACGTGTGAATGTAAGCATTGTCTTCAGAGAGTACATCAAAATGGGAGTAGACTGGACTCTCTTACTGGTGTGACACATCAGATGGGAATGGACTGGACTCACTCACTGGTGTCACACGGCACATAACATCTAGGCTAAAGGTGATCAGCTGTTTTCCACTATTAAAGTATCTATATGATATGTAGGCCTAATAATAATCATAGTTTAACATAAAATGTGAGGTTAATTTCTACCACAGGCGCTGTTGGATTAAGCACTTCTCCCGACGCAAAGTCAGGAGTACACCTTGGTGGCCGGCAACTAAGTAAGTAAGTAAGTAAGTAAAATGTATTTATAAAGCACATTTCACACAGCTTTCACTGACCAAAGTGCTGTACATAAAAAAATAGTGATATAAATAAAATAAAGTAAAATAAAAATAAGTAAACAAGTAATTACAATATGAGACGAGCAACAGTAGGCAGATTACAGATTACAGATGGGGCAACAGCCGGAGGGTTAGAAAGCTGGGAAGGATAGAGTGAAAAGGTGAGTTTTGAGCCTAGACTTAAAAACAAAGATGGACGGAGCATTTTTAATGTCCAGGGGCAGTTGGTTCCACAGCCGTGGCGCAGCAACTGCAAAGGCTCTGTCACCTTTTCGCTTGAGCCTTGACCGAGGCACATGGAGGAGAGCATTGCCAGATGATCTGAGAGACCTGGGGGCTTGGTGGGGATGGATAAGGTCAGAAATGTAACTAGGGGCCTGTCCATTAAGAGCTTTAAAAACAATCAGTAAAACCTTGAACTGAATTCTAAAATTAACAGGAAGCCAATACAAGGAGGCAAGAACTGGTGTGATGTGGTCATGTTTTTTAGTGCCTGTCAGCAGTCTTGCAGCTGCATTTTGGGCCATCTGAAGGGACTGAGGGACTGGGGTAGGCCTATGTATAAGGAATTACAATAGTCCAGCCGTGATGTAATGAAGGCATGGATGATTTTTTAAGGTCTTTAGGAGACAGGAAAGGTTTGATTTTGGCAATTACGCGTAACTGGTAAAAACTGTTTTTGACAGCAGCACAAATTTGCTTGTCAAGACAAAGCTCTGAATCAAGGATGACACCAAGGTTTCTAGCATGGGACTTAACAAAAGGTTCAAGGTGATCTAGGTTGCTGACAAGAGTGTGTTTTGATTTGGGAGGGCCAAAGATCATGACTTCTGTCTTATTGCTGTTTAAATGAAGGAAGTTAGTTGCCATCCAGCCTTTAATATCCTCCAGACAGTCCAGGAGAGGTTGTAAAGAGTCCTTAGACTTCAGTGGAAGATACAGCTGAGAGTCGTCTGCGTAGAGGTGGAATGAGATGTTATGTTTCCTGATAATGTTCCCTAGCGGGAGCATGTACAGGCCGAAGAGGACTGGTCCAAGGATGGACCCTTGTGGGACCCCATAGGAGACAGGAGCAGTGGATGAAAAGAACTGACTGATGGATACTGAGAAAGTCCTATGTTTCAGATAGGAGCTGAACCATTCGAGGGCTGTGCCTTTAATGCCAACCCACTGTTCAAGGCGGGTCAGAAGAGTGTTATGATCCACAGCATCAAAGGCAGCACTAAGGTCTAATAAAACCAGGATAGCATTTTCACCAGAATCTAATGTGAGTAACAGATCATTTGTCACCTTTAACAAAGCTGTTTCAGTGCTATGGAGAGTTTTAAAGCCTGACTGAAGGGGTTCTAATATTTCATTTAAATCTAAAAAAGGTTGCAGTTGTGACAGGACAACTTTTTCCATCACTTTAGAAATAAAAGGAAGCTTAGAAATGGGGCGACAATTTTTTAGACACTTAGCATCCAGGTTGTGTTTTTTAAGCAGAGGCTGGACGACCGCATGCTTAAAACATGAAGGGACTGTGCCAGAAGCTAGGCAGGAGTTAATGATGTTTTGAATACTTGGGCCAACTGTATCAAAAGTGTCCTTAATGATATGGGAGGGGACAACATCATGAGGGGAAGATGTGGGTTTCATATGTGAGACTATCTCCCTAAGCTCCTCTAAAGAAACTTGTTTGAATGTGTTAAAAATGACTGTAGCACCTGAACAGCCAGGCGTAATGTCAGATGGGGAGAGGTTAAACTGGGATCTGATGTTTTCAATTTTCTCAGTGAAAAATTCTACGAATTTTTCACAGATGTCAGTGGATGCGTCAGCATCTGGGGATACATGGGGGTTGATAATGGAGTTTATGGTACCAAACAGAATTTGGGGTCTATGGGAATGTTTATTTATAATATCAGAGAAATGTTTGGCTCTGGCTTTTTTGGCTGCGGCCTGATAAGTCACCAATGCATTTTTAAAATTGTCAAAAGAAACAGTAAGATGGTCTTTCTTCCACCTTCGTTCAGCTATTCGACAGGCCTGTCTAAAAGAGCGGGTGGGTTCATCCAACCACTGTTTGGATGTCAGTTTGGGCCGCCTGTATTTAAGGGGGGCTACAGAGTTTAAGATGTCTGAGCAAGAGGAATGAAAGAGGGAAATCAATTCATCTGGGTTGGAGGGAAGCCAGATGAATTTGAGAATGCAGTTTTTTTGAACATTTCAGAGAACTGGATTGCAGTGTGGGAGTTAATATAACGAGAAAAACGGCCTGGGGTTTTAACTCTACACATGGGTTAGATAGAGTGACATCAAACACAATAGGCATGTGATCAGAGAACGATGCGTCCTCGATGTTTAATTTGTCAATAAAAATCCCATAGGAGAGAATAAGATCAAGAGTATGTCCGAGTACATGAGTAGCCTTGTCTATGTGCTGGAGAAGACTGAAGGAATCCAGGACGTGGCAGAATTCGCTGACCATGGGTCTGCCTGGACAACAGACATGGATATTGAAATCACCCAATATCAGCAGACGGTCATGTAATGGTACAAATTGCGACAGAAAGTCAGAAAAATCGCTAATAAAGTCTTTATCTGGCTTGGGAGGCCTGTAAACCAATGCGCAGACCAACGGAGTTGTAGTGGATTCTATTTTTACGCACTGTAGCTCAAAACTAGAGTAATTCCCAGTAGACAGTATCCGAATCTTTAAACGATTTTTAAATACCAAAGCTACTCCGCCACCTCTTCCAACTCATCTCGGGGTGCTAATGACGGAACAGTTTGTTGGACAGAGTTCACCAAAAGCAGATAACTCACCGGGTCCAGAGGCAATCCAAGTCTCAGTCAAAAACCGTAAATCCAGATCATGACCCGTGAAAAAGTCGTTGAGGATGAACGTCTTATTTGAAACAGACCTGCAGTTAATCAGGGCCGTTTTCGCAGAAAGCACAGAAACCTGTTGACAGCGAGTGAGTTCCAGAGGTCGGATGTTTTGGAGGTTCACTCTGCCGCTTCGGATGCGCAGTCTAGGTCGGGCCGGACTGGCGGGGATCTGCGTCCGGTATGGAGCGACGGAAAAATGGCAGGAGTACCTGGGATCCCACGAACGCCGGGCCAGGTAGAGGTCACTGTGTCCTGCATAGACAGTGGAGAGCTGGTGAGTCCGTGGCTGCGCGGGGGAGAAACTAATTTCTCTCCTGATTCTCACCCGGATGCCGCCGCGATTTCCCCTGTTCCTACGCCGTTTCTTACGGTAGCCAGCGCAACAGGGAAGCTGGTGGATACAATCCGCAGTAGGGTGGATGAATCTGGGATGACGTCTGTTGTGTGGAACAGGAGGACACTCAAGAGTTTGAGACTCCTGAGCGCTTTTGATGCGCATCAATGTTTGGCGATCATAAGTCCATAATGCTGCATCGGAGTAACGCCAAAGAAACAGTAGAGAGAACACAAACAGATAACACATATAGGACACCGACCGGACAGGTAGGAGCTGACGGCAGGCCGACAAACACACTGGCCCCCTCTTGCCCCTCTGGCAAGGGCGCGCGGACGCACCTGACCCGGCTCACACTCCCCCCAGCGGCTGCGGACGGCGGCTATAGGGTGCTGTTTGATTAAGCACTTCTACTGACGCAAAGTCAGGAGTGACTACCCAGGTGAAGACAGTAATTGGCTGAATAATGACAATGCACACTTATTGGTAATTCAGTAAGCATACACTAATTCAGTACACCAAAATCATAAATAATTATTTATTTATTTTTTAAACAATAAACTCCACTCTTCCTGGCTACTTACCTATAAATGCCAGTAGAGAAGCTAACCACAAATCAAAAGTATATGACACGATATTGTGCCTACAACAATACAAATTATAGTGGCTCACGCCAGTGCACGGATGCACCAGCTGGCTTAATGCAAAGATTTAAATAAGGGAGACTTCACTCTGGGAGTTTTTAACTCAAACAATATACTACCGGCAACAAAAAATCTGCCCTTAGTGCAAGGTGGCCTGCAGGCACGCACGAACGCGTCGCGAAGGCTCGCCTTGTGTCTGGTCACAAATGGCAACTAAAAAGCGCAGCGGTGGCCCAGTGCGCAACCTAGCGGGCTCACACAAACCTCACAGCTGCGGACAGCTGGCTAGGGTGCGCTAGTGCTCTACCAAACAAACGAAAAAGACAATTTACAGTCCAACGTTAAGTGATCTGTACGTTAATGCAAGAGAGTTAACTACACAGTCCACACTGATCCACAGGGACCCAAAGGCGCCTATACCCGTGGGTTACGATCTTGTGGCTGTGTGCTATAGCTCTGAAAAATAGATCAACATCTTACCTGGTCCGGTGAGGCGATCAATGTAAAGAGGACGAACCGGTAGCAATCCATGCTATTTACAAGCGCGGGATGTTCTGCTTCCGGAGGTCATGTGCATGACGTTTTTTGACATATGGTTTCGGTGATAGGCAGAACGATGTACTCATTCCCTTTTTAGACCGTAGTGACGGTCAGAGTGAGGTCGATACAGATATAGCGTTTCCAAAGAACATAAGGTGCAACATAGAGCGACAATAATAACAACATCAACAACAACAACATGCTACATATAACTGCAAACCAGTAAAGTGACTGTGTGGAATTTGAAGTGCGGGAATATAAATATGACTGTGTCTGAGTAGTGCGGGAATATAAATATGAATATAATAAATATGAATATAAAACAATAGTGCAATAGTGCATAAACCAAGGGCAACAGAGATGATCAGATCAGTCCCTTAGAATTGAGGAGTTGGATGGCCTGGGGGAAGAAGCTCTACTGTAGTCTGGTTGTGGCGGACCGGATGCTCCGGTACCTTCTGCCAGACGGAAGGGGTGAGAAAAATTTGTGTGAGGGGTGGGAGGGGTCATCCACAATGCTGGTTGCCTTGCGGATGCAACGAGTGGTGTAAATGTCTGAGATGGAGGGTAGAGAGACGCCGATTATCTTCTCAGCTGTCCTCACTACTCGCTGCAGGGTCTTGCGGTCCAGTTTGGTGCAGTTTCTGAACCAAGCAGTGATGCAGATACCCAGGATGCTCTCTATGGTCCCTCTGTAAAAAGTGGTGAGAATGGGGGGTGGGAGGTGGGCTCTCTTCAGCCTTCTCAGGAAGTGGAGGCGCTGCTGGGCTTTCTTAACAGTGGAGCCGGTGTTGAGGGACCAAGTTAAGCTCTCAGCCATGTGGACACCAAGGAATTTGGTGTTCTTCACGATGTCCACCGGGGAGCCATCAACGTCCAGCGGCTCGTGGTCCCTCTGTGCTCTCCTGAAGTCAACAACCATCTCTTTGGTTTTGTCCACGTTCAGGGACAGGTTGTTGACTTTGCACCAGGTTAGCAGTTGTTTCACCTCCTCTCTGTAAGCTGACTCGTCGTTCTTTTCTATCAGACCCACCACGGTCGTATCGTCGGCGAACTTGATGATGTGATTCGAGCCGTGTAGCGCCGTTCAGTCGTGCGTTAGTAGTGTGAACAGCAATGGACTGAGCACACAGCCTTGAGGGTCCCTGTGCTCAGAGTGGTGATGTTGGAGGTGTTTTTCCCGATCCGGACTGTCTGGGGTCTCCCCGTCAGAAAGTCCAAGATCCAGTTGCAGAGGGAGATGTTCAGGCCCAGCAAGCCCAGCTTCGTGATCAGATGCTGGGGGACGATTGTGTTGAATGCTGAACTGAAGTCTATGAACAGCATTCTAACATATGTGTTCTTTTTTTCCAGGTGGGTGAGTTAGGTGGAGGGTGGTTGAGATGGCGTCGTCAGTAGAGCGGTTTGCTCGATACGCAAACTGCAGTGGGTCTAGGGTGGGAGGCAGGAGGCTCTTTATGTGCCTCAGGATCAGCCTCTCAAAGCACTTCATGATGGTCAAAGTGATCGCGATGGGGCGGTAGTCGTTGAGGCAGGACACAGGTGACTTTTTCGCCACAGGGACAATGGTGGTAGTTTTGAAGCACGATGGGACGTTGGCACTGCTGAGGGAGATGTTGAAGATGTCCGTGAGAACATCTGCCAGCTGGTCTGCACATCCTTTGAGCACACTCCCGGGTCTGGGCCAGCAGCCTTACGCGGATTCACTCTGCGCAGTGACTTTTTCACCTCAGCCGTGGTCAGGCGTAGCACTTGTTCGTCGGGAGAGGGGATGTTCTTCTCCGCCACCACATCATTTTGTGCTTCAAACCGGGCATAGAACACGTTCAGCGCATCAGGCAGAGAGGCATCACTGTCACAGGCTAGTGTAGATGAACTGTAGTTAATGATGGCTTGGATGCCCTGCCATAGCTGCCGTGTGTCTCCACTGTCTCTGAAGTGGCCGTGGATTTTCTGGGCATGTGCACGCTTAGCGTCCCTGATAGCCCGGGCCAGTATTGCCCTCGCTATGCTCAGAGCCTTCTTATCACCTTCTCTGAAGGCTATGTCTTGGGCTCTCAGCAGCGCACGTACCTCTGCAGTCATCCATTGCTTCTGGTTGGAGCGTGTGGTGATGGACTTGGTGACAGTGACGTCATCAGTGCACTTACCAGTGGCGGCTGGTGGAATTTATTTGAGGGGGGGCTGAACGTTTGCATTCCAAACCCAAAAAGGGGGGTCTGGGGGCATCCTCCCCCACAAGATTTTTTTGTGATTTTCACAAACAAACAAAGCATTCTGGTGCATTCTGACCAAATAGTAAAGGCAAAAAAATAACATTAACTTACAAAGACGAATGGGGCCAGAGAACTAAATTTTAAGTTAATTTTTTGCCTTGTAGAAATCAGCAACATTAAGAGTGCAGATGCATCAACAATAACTTTGAATTACACACAAGGTAACATTCTCTCTCTCTCAGAGAGAGAGAGAGAGAGAGAGAGAGAGAGAGAGAGAGAGAGAGAGAGAGAGAGAGAGAGAGAGAGAGAGAGAGAAAATGGGTGAGTGTGTTACGGCCAAGCCATTGTGTTGGTAAACGTCACTCATAAATATATCTACAGTCTGCATTAGTATGCATTTAGACAAATACAATGAAATATGAATTCCACAAAATTCATGTAAATGTGCAAACTTTTGTGTGTGGTTGTTGAAGACACACTTAAGGCATGATACCAACATAGGTTTGCAGAGGACTACATACAGTACAATATGCACACTGAAGGCCTGATGCCACCAAAGGTTTGCAGAGGACTATATACAATATGAACACTGAAGGCCTGAAGCAACCATAGGTTTGCCGAGAACTATATATACAGTATGTACACTGAATAGGTTTACAGAGGACTATCTACAATATGCACACTGAAGGCCTGATGCCACCATGTTTGCAGAGAACTATAGACAGTATGTACACTGAATAGGTTTGCAGAGGACTATATACAATATGCACAATGAAGGCCTGGTCCCACCATAGGTTTGCAGAGAACTATATACAGTACGGGGTGGGGGGAGGTTGTGAGGGTCTGCAACCAGTGTCCATCTCAAGGGAAATACATATAGGCTAGTGGAATAAATAGAAGTTGCTTACCTCTAGCATGGCTAGCTTCGGCCGGTCGGCGGGAGGGCGGCGCCCCAGCGCCCTCTATAGGCGAGCCGCCACTGGCACTTACTGATGTAACCAGTAACTGATGCTGTGTACTCCTCCAGGTCAATGAAGCCGTCGATAGTTGCTGCTTCCCTAAACATATGCCAGTCGGTGCACTCAAAACAGTCCTGGAGGGCAGAGATGGCTCCTGCTGGCCAGGTTTTCACTTGTTTCTTGGCTGGTCTGGAGCGTCTGACGAGCGGTCTGTATGCTGGGATCAGCTTGACGGAGATGTGATCCGAGTATCCGAGGTGGGGGCGTGGCTCAGCCCGGTACGCACCGGTTACGTTGGTGTTAACAAGATCCAGCATGCTCGCCCCTCTCGTCGCAAAATCCACATGTTGATGAAATTTAGGAAGCACAGTTTTGAGATTTGCATGGTTGAAATCTCCAGCGACAATGAGCAGTCCTTCTGGGGTGGGGGGAGGTTGTGAGGGTCTGCAACCAGTGTCCATCTCAAGGGAAATACATATAGGCTAGTGGAATAAATAGAAGTTGCTTACCTCTAGCATGGCTAGCTTCACACAGTTGTTCATATGCACTCTTGCTCGCTTGTGTTTATTTGATCCGTTCTGACAGAATGTGTCATTCCTCTTAAGTCAGGTCTGTGTCCACGAACTATCACACGCACTTGTTTTAAAAAGTATACAAGGAAAGCAAAAAATTGCATTGGCATACCCAGAGCTAGTTAGCCAAGCCTGAACCAAACTCTGGAAAAACTTCTCTTGTAGGCTCTATCCTTTTTCTCTTGCTTGTTGGGTTACGTTCACTTCTGGCTTTTCTGCTCAGAGTTCTTTTACTAGCTGAACTCACAGGGAAACAGTGGAAGCAGTACTCAAAGTCGCCATCTTGCTGATCGCTGAGGTAATGGCAAATGCGCGGTTACGAGCAGTGGACGGTGCACTGCGCTTGGGGCTATATCTTGAGCGCCCCAAAGCCACACAATTCGACGACGCTGATTGGCGAAATTATGTACTTTTCTGCCTAGCAACGGGGGAACCATTGGCTAATAATTCAGGCATGTGGGGCTGAGCGAAAAGCGCCCCACGGAAGACATCTGCTTCACCAAAATTAACGTTGAACATGTCAGTGAATGAAGATTTAATCATGGGGGATTCTAAAGATATTCTAAAGTAAATGCATTACTCGAATGCAATTACAATAGATAAATTCTCAAAATGAGAAAAAATATATAAATATATTTAAAAAAGAAAAGATGGCCGGTCGGCGGGAGGGCGGCGCCCCAGCGCCCTCTATACACTAATCCGCCGCGAAATCTACGGGGGCCGCCATCTTTGCCTGTCGCCATTGCTGCGTTGCTGGAATGTTACTTGCCGCTGCCCTCTAACGGTTTTTCAGTGAAAAGCATCCTGCTCGTGTAATTTTCGTAGTGACAGGTGGAAACAACATGAACAATTGGGTAGATGATGTCAGGCACTGGCCAAAACTTACCGATGAAGGTAATTTATTGACAACGTAATGTATTAAGATGTGTATTGATTGATGACAACAATAAAACCCAGCTGCCATTATTAACTGTGTTTGCTAATATGTTCACAAGCTTCACAAGTTGCAAATAGCTAACCATGACCAGTTGTAGCAGTTGTAGGAATAAAATACACGTTCTTACAGGTATTCAGGATTATTTCATTAATCGTCTGGCATGCGATGAGCTGCAGAACTCAAACTTCAGGGCACTGATTGAAGGTCAGAATTATTTGAGCTCCGGATGGATTGGCCAGATACTACACGTCATCGCAGATCAGCTCATCATGTTAAAATGTGTCGTGAGGTTTTCACAGGCAGTGAACTCGTACCATAAGGTATCAGTAACCATACAGAGAGAAGATGGCAAAATTCTTGAATGTGTGTGTGACTGCGTGGCCGGCCGAGGGAAGTGTTGTAGCCATACAGCAGGACTACTGTACAAAATTAAAGATGCAACAGCAAGAGGATTCACAGGCCTGGCCTGCACAGACACAGCATGTGCCTGGAACCGGTCTACCTGTGACAATGTAGTTCCAGAGACTGTGGAAAATATGCAAACAGGTCCCAGAAAATGTATGAGTGTAATTTCTACTGCATTTGAGACAGATGAACAGGTTATTGCACATTTGTCAGCACCAGACATGGTTGGGTTATGTATGATTCCTGGAACCATTTTGAATCATGTGTTTACTGCTCAGCCACAGACTGCACACACTGCAATAGGTCCACCTATTGAGCATACAATGTGTGGAGAACAAAAATGCACCCTTTGCAACACAATATTTGAAACTTATATAAAATGTGGGGAACAGGACAGGCAGAGATTAGAAACGGAGACCAAGGGCCAGAATAGTCAGCTGTGGCTGGACCAAAGACAAGTAAGAATCACCAGTAGTGAGGCATCTGAGGTACCAAAAAAGGCAGACCCAACAAACTGGGTTGAAAGAAAACTGAACACAAGGTTTTCTGGAAATGAGGCTACTAGGTACGGTCAACAAGCTGAGCCTTTGGCTAGACAATGTTTCGAGCAGACAACAGGGTTTACAGTGGAGACTACAGGCCTGGTTGTGCATGATCAAGAAAATTGGCTTGGTGCCAGTCTCGATGGCATAATCACAGATACAGACAGAGATACTATTCTAGAGATTAAGTGTCCCACAGCAAAGAAGCTTGAAGCACATGGTGGCAGTCTACTAAAAATGATAGATTCCAACAAATACGATGTTAGATTGAGTGATGGAAAGTACATTCTGAGGGAAACAGCATCTGGGTTAGGGTACTACTATCAGGTCCAGGTGGCAATGCACTGTGCAAAAAAAAGGAATTGTAAATTTATGGTGTGGACCCCAAATGAAAATGTGATCGTGGATGTACCCTACAACGAAGAGTGGACAATGAACAAAATCTGCCACCTGAAGAGGGTGTACTTTCAGCATCTGCTACCAGCAGTAGCAACAAGAATTGCACACGGGGTCATGAAAGTTTGTGGGCTCAAGTAGCTATTACACTTTAGAGATTAGATTAGGCTTTATCGATCCTTTTGGGATGACTCCCTCAAGGAAATTGATTGTCCAGTAGTTTACAGAAAGAAACACAACACAATATTAAATTATATACAATATAAGATAAACAATACACTCTTAGATAACTATAAAAAGTAAAATAAACAGTAAACAATAATTATAATAATATAAGATAAACAATGAACTTAACTAACTACGGTAACTATAAAAAGTAAACAAAAACAGTAAACAATAAACCCTTAGCTAATATAGAAAGTAGAGATAATAATAGAAGTAAAACAGGATTCAAGTAAAATAAAAGATAAATGTAGAGAACTAGAGAGGATAAATATAAATATAAATAAATAAATGTAAACATATATATATACATATACACATGCACACACATATACACACATACACATATATATACATATACATATGTGCTCTATAATGTGCTCTTTAATGTGCTTTCACATGACAACTTACCGGTAATACACATAAAGAGTTTGACATTTGTTCACAGTTTAAACCTGTACATTTTAACTAATTACATTGTTGTCTGAAACTGTTGTTTGCTCTGTTGATTTTTCTGTTGAAATACAAATTGATATTTGGTATACTGTACACAGTTCAGGTGTTTCTTCTTCATTCAGTACTGTTACGGATTAACTGAGGTTGCAAATTACATAACCCTGCACAAATACTTACAATCTCATCAACACTTTGCACCCTACCACACATAACATTACACAAAATCTTAAAATTTTTCAGCCTTCGAATTGCTCGCTCAATGTGAATTCTGACATTCGCGAGGCGTCGCGTGGATGTCACCTCATGTTCAGACAGCTCCTTACGTCCACGTGTGAATGCAGGAAGAGCTAGACTCACTCCTGGAGGCAATATATCCATGATGGTGAATCCGCGATCTGCTAAAATCTCATCACCAGGGATCAGGTGATGAACAAAACCACTGTTCTTTGTTATGAAATTATCACTGGCCCTTCCACCAAAAAGTTTTGATACAAACATGACATAGCCATTGGGGGCAATACAGTATAGGAGTTTATATGTGTTATGATGTTTGTAATTACTATAAGTTTGTGATCTTTTTCTTAAATTCCGTGGCCTTTGTACGAAGACCTCAGTACAGTCAATGATGCATGTAGCTTTAGGATAATTTTGGTGAAATGACTTGGGCCTGATTCTGTTCAGCGTATCCCTGGGCAACCAAGCAATCACCTTTTTCCTCATAAAGCTGGCAAGGATTGGTCTCCAAAATGTAAATATTTCAGATGCCGTGCTTCTACTCACCCCAAATCGTTTACCCAAGTCAGTAAACAATAAACTCAAACGGAGTCTCATTAAAACAAGCAAAAGCTGTTGATGGACGGCCAATTTGGTATTAAGTGGTTGTGAGCAAAAAGTCAACAAGGCTAGCAAAAGTTGCCAGAAACTGTCAGCACATAAACCTGTATAAAATATAAAGTCTTTCTTGTTTAAATCATGTGCTGATACTGACGGTGTTGGATCCGTTTGAGTGCCACAGTCCTTCAGCCGATTGTTACCGCTGCTGAAACTGTAGTTGTGATCACATAGATCTGGCCACTGGGTTCCGACATCACAATTCTGCAGAGGCATATTCTCCAAATTCCCAACATCCACATCTGTTTCAATAGCTTCAGGTTCAGTAGTTGAGTTCAGGTGCAATGGCTGAAGACATCTTCTTTTGGGGGGAGGTCTAGCTGGTGTTACCTAAAGGGATAAAAAGAAGAGAGATGTGCATTAGTTAAACATGACAATCAAGCATATTTAAATCAACGAAATGCAATGCAATAATATGGCTATCCAAGAGACCTACTTACATGACATTCATAACCCATGATCAACACAGGATAGGGGTTTTCTCTTGTGGGTCGTCCGTCAGGAAAATGTATCCCACAAACCTTAGAGTGATGAAGATAAATACATAATGAGCAATACATTGGTTGTAAAAGTACTTCTCAAATAAGTGTGAACAAGACAGCACTTTAAATACTATAGCACTCTGCACTTTCTCTTATTTAACGTCAAACATTGACGTTAAAAAGCTTCTGCTTTGTTTTCGCCTGTGGCTATCGATATTGCTAGCAAACTTAGCTAGCGCTGTTTCACTGTATGTTACACCCACTGCATGCAACCTGTGGCATTAACAGATTGGACAGTCAGAGCCAAACTTACCCAAGTGTTCTTGTTTGGCTGGAAGCCATCTCGGTTAATGTATTTCATCCACTTTTGACGCACATCTTGGTCCTCCGCTCGACCAGGAATTCGATGCAATCCATAAGGCCGTATACATGGGCAGTCAACGTGGAGCAAAGGTTTGTGAATTTCACAAGCGGCTTTAAGCCAAGCCTGTATTTTCACACTGTTGTTAAAACAGCCGACCACACAACATGTTCTTCCCGGCATAATTGGACAGCTTATGCACTAAAAAACCCGAAAGAAAAAGGAGAAACTTATCGCATCAGCAACAACCGCCTACGGGGACCAACACCTACTTCCTTAGCAAAACACGGCCAGTCACGTGATTCCAGCAACTCAGCAATGGCGGCGCTACTTTACTTCCTGTTTCGCCGGATTAGTGTATAGGCGAGCCGCCAATGGCACTTACTGATGTAACCAGTAACTGATGCTGTGTACTCCTCCAGGTCAATGAAGCCGTCGATAGTTGCTGCTTCCCTAAACATATGCCAGTCGGTGCACTCAAAACAGTCCTGGAGGGCAGAGATGGCTCCTGCTGGCCAGGTTTTCACCTGTTTCTTGGCTGGTCTGGAGCGTCTGACGAGCGGTCTGTATGCTGGGATCAGCTTGACGGAGATGTGATCCGAGTATCCGAGGTGGGGGCGTGGCTCAGCCCGGTACGCACCGGTTACGTTGGTGTTAACAAGATCCAGCATGCTCGCCCCTCTCGTCGCAAAATCCACATGTTGATGAAATTTAGGAAGCACAGTTTTGAGATTTGCATGGTTGAAATCTCCAGCGACAATGAGCAGTCCTTCTGGGTGAGTGTTTTGGAGATCTCTCATGGCAAATAAAAGGGTCTACATCCCACAACCACGTATTCCACCAGCGATGAACAGTACTTTGAGACTAGGGCAGAGTTGTTGCACCAGTCAGTGTTGATGAAAACACACAGTCCGCCACCTCGGGTCTTGCCGCACAGTGATGAGTCCCTGTCGGCTCGATCCGAGGTTAGTCCGTCTAGCTGAATGGCCGCATCCGGGACTCGATCGTTGAGCCATGTCTCTGTAAAAACACAGACACAGCAGTCCCTAGTCTCCCGTTGAGTAGTCCGCTGTAGTCGGATGTAGTCCAGTTTATTCTCCAGGGAGCGGACGTTGGAGAGCAGGATAGACGGGAGAGCCGGCCGGCTAGCGTTAGCTCTTAGCCTAGCACGGACGCCGGCTCTCTTGCCCCTCTTACAGCGTCTCTCACATCGCTTTCGGCGCCTCCTCAGCTGGGGCTTGGGGGTTTACATAGCAAGCCAAGAGCCTGTAGTTCGTTTAGAAGGTCCCCCGATGGTACAACTGCCGGACTGCGTTTGAGTTCCAGTAGAAGAGTACGATTTATACGTTTAAGACGCATAGTTAAACGTATAAATAGTTATAATAGTAATAGTTTATAGTTTATTCGTTTGACATAGTTGAAGACACATAGATTACGATTTAAATACACATAAATAACACCGTATTTTTGCTCTCGGGGGGTCGCAGCGAACCAGTCGTGCCGCCGCCATGGCAACAATCCCAAGTTTTTTAAGTTTTAAGTGCAGCATTACAAAAAAATATTTTATTCAAGAATTCAAGTTGTGTAAATGCTCAACTAATTGGTAGCAGCAGACATACCTGTATGTTGGAAGAGAGTCATGTGGTTGAGGTCTTTCAACAGGTTCTTGTTCAGTACGTGGTCTGACAGTGTCTTGAATGCAGTAGAGTCGGTTTGCAGCCATTTCTTCCTTCTCTGCTGCTCTTCAGTGAGGTCCCGGTGGTAGCAAGTCCTCTCCTGTCCGTCTTCCTCCCAGCGATGTATGCCACAAATGTGATGGAGAACGGACGTCCAGCGGCGTTTCAACTCCTGCCAAACCACAGTTTTTCAGGGACACACAAACATTATACCAAAAACCCGAAGTCCAGAAAATAAGAAAAAATCAGTACAGAAAACAAGAAAAAACATTGAATTAACTTGCCTCTGCATGACCCCCGCATGACTGGCAAGACCACCACAGGTGATTAGTAATAGCCTTTAGCCAAGGCTGCAGATCGTTGTTTTTTTTGTTGTTTGCAGCCGCAGTCAACTTTTTCGTCAGTCCTATGAAATAAAAGGACAATGAGGGTAGGGATGAGAGAAAAGAGGGGATGGGGGAGGTTTCAACAGAGACTGATTGCATTTAGTAAAAAGCTTACCTTTTGCAACATGCCAAGGGTCAAACTGATGCTGGATGTCAGAATAGGTCTCTCTCATAAGCTTCCTGATAGAAGGAGAGCGGTCTGTAGTGATGACATCCACTCTAACTCCTGCCTGAAGCAAACGGTCCAGACCCCTTCGAAACCCCAGGGTCTCCATGGCTGGTGAACTAGGCGCCTCTGTAACCTTTGTAATGACAATCAGTGTATGTTATGAGTGACTCCTTCACCTTCCACCAATCACTCAATTGCCCCCCCCCCAAAAAAAATAACGTACAACTGCAATGAGAGTAGACAAGCATTATAAACATTTCTGTCTATTTACCTGAACTAAATCCACCATGATGATTTCCTGTGTTTCATTACTCATGAAACTGTGTGTAGTGTACTTGGCACTAAATCCAGGTGAATCAGAACGACCATCACCGCAGATTGAAATCCCTCCACCAACTGTCTGTAGTTGTAGATTGCTCATTATATCTTCGTGATGGTCACGGTATGCATACTCAATTACAGGTATGAGGTAGGTGGATTGCAGGGAGTAAAATGTAGTCTTCTTTGGAATTTGGAGATTCAGTAGTTCAGCCCAATCAAAGATTTCTGTGAAAGTTGAACCTGTGAACAGGATGGATGAGACAACCAACAGGTTGTTTTCGGGCATTCCACGCCGTTTAGAACATGACTCCCATTCACCTGAGTGTCCTTTCATACAGCTCCACTTGATGTGTATGCGGGTCCAACTAGTGGTCACTTTCTTGTCTTCCTCTTCAATTAAAACTCCACACTGGTGGCATGTTGTGAAGAGCTGCATTAGCTTGGACTCGTTGACTATCCTTTTTTTTTCTGACCAGTTCTTGGTTCCTGCAGCCGAGAGTATGTCAGGTATGTCAGAGCTGGAGGAGCTTGATGTGCTGAATAGTGGAACAAAGTTCCTGTCAACTGGATGACTTGGAGAGGCCTCAATTGAGCTCATACTCTGATCCAGTGGGTTGTCATCTTCAGCTACTGTTTTTTCCTCATTTAGAAACTACAAAATTCAAATGAATATGCAAATATATCTACTGTTTCAATTGTGTAGTGGACAACAGATGTCTATTGCCGGTGAGCCTAAGAGCAGAGAGACCGGGTTAAATGTAACTGTAAACATGAATCAGACAAGTAATTGTTACATTTTTACACTGCATTGTCCTTATATAAGAGCGTATAATCATTGTCAGCAGTGTATGAAGTCATAAATGTCAAACAGCTACCAGTATTTATTTGAGTTCAATCTCTTACTAGTGCTGATGGCATTTGGATTTCCTTCGGCTGGCCTGATGCTGCACTGTGGGTCACCTATACAAAAAACATGAATGCAATGAAAATACAGTTGTCACAGATCACAATAAGAATGAAACAATCATATAAATCACAAAATTACCTCAATTGACCTCCAATTTCTGAGAGGACTGAAGGCAAAATAGAAACCAGATGAAGAACGCAGTTTCTGTGGGCGTGGCGAAGCCTGTTCTGGAGTGGAGATGAACATCTTCAGTGCACCAGAACACTCAGTTGAGTCCTTGGATGATCCTGGTCCGGCGGAGTCCTTTTTAGGGGTGGACTGTGGTACAGTACACATCTCCTGTGTTTTCTTTTCAGATAACAACAACAATAAGATATAAAAATTGAATGTATTAAAACATAAAGACAAATAAACAACTATCATGGATTGTAAAGGACGACCCCTTTTTTTTCCTGTACAGCTACAGCTCATGGTCCAAGATGGCGCCGCCCATGGCTGCTGTGGTGTTGTGGAGTGTTGTTTAGTGTGTTTTCATGTCTGGATTTGTGTTCTGATGTATCTCTTATGCAAGAGAAGATCTCATATGTCTTAGGGACACCCCCTTGGACATTTTCCCTATTTTCCTCACCCGATCTACGGATGTACTTGATATCCTGGTCAGAGGAACCGCGGTCTTCACCCAGGCTGTGAGGTGGGCTAGACGCCAGCGGGGGAAGAGAGCTGGCGCTCTCGCCAGACTGCGTAAACGCGGCTCTCGTACTCCACTCCCAGGAATATTTCTGACAAACGTAAACTCACTATGAAATAAAATGGACGAACTCCGGTGCTTGGTAGCGAAAAATAAGGACTACCATTCTGCAGCAGTTTACGCCATCACAGAGACCTGGCTTTCCGAGGACGTCCCAGACGCAGCAGTACAGCTGGAGGGTTTTCAGCTGCACCGAGCCGTCAGGGACACACTTTCGTCCGGAAAGGTCTGCTGTGGAGGGGTATGTTTTTTCGTGAACGAGTCCTGGTGCACTGACGTGTCAGTTATAAAACAATACTGTTCAAATGCTTTAGAATTCATTATCATTAACTGTCGCCCGTTTTACTCACCCCGTGAGTTCAGCTCCTTTATTCTTGCTTGTGTTTATATTCCACCCGACGCGGCTGTCGATGAGGCACAGAGTGCACTAGCCGAGTATATAATGGATGTTGAACGTATATACCCGGACAGTGCTGTGATCGTGTTAGGGGACTTTAACAAAGCCAATCTGAGCCGGGCTCTACCTAAATATCGGCAGCAGGTCAAATGCCCCACTCGGGGGGAGAGGACGCTTGACCACTGCTATTGTACCATCAGGAACGCATACCACGCGGTTTCCCGTGCTGCGTTGGGTAAATCTGACATGGTCCACCTGATCCCATCCTACAGGCAGAGGCTAAAAATGTCAAAACCTGTAGTTAAGACGTACAGTATATGGAATAGCGAGGCTAAGGAAAGAACCAGCGCATGGTTAGAGCGAGCTGGCTGCGATATGGGCTATGTGGAGTGGGCGGGGGCTGAGGCTGGTAACAACTTCGATGCGTACACCGATACTGTGACGTCATTCGTCAGCTACTGTGAGGAAGCGTGTGTTCCAACTCGAACCAGGGTTAGTTATAATAATGACAAACCCTGGTTCACTGCCCAACTCAGAAGACTGAGGTTGGAGAAGGAGGATGCCTGGCGGAGGGGAGATAAGAGCAGGTTTAGAGACGCCAGGTATAAGTTTGAGGCAGCTTTCAGGAGGGCAAAACATCACTACTCTGAGAAACTGCAATATCAATTCTCAGATGGTAACGCCGCCTCTGTCTGGAAGGGTCTAAAACAAATTACCAACTACAAACCAAAACCCCCTCGGACCACGGATAACATTCTCCTTGCTAACGAGCAGTGTTGGTCAAGTTACTTGGAAAAAGTAATTAGTTACTGATTACTGATTACTTATCCAAGAAAGTAATCCTGTTACTTTACTGATTACTTATTTTCAAAAGTAATTAGTTACTTTACTAATTACTTTACTTAGTTACTTTTCAAAAACACAGTAGCTATAGGCAAGGCAAGGCAAGGCAACTTTATTTATATAGCACTTTTCATACACAAGGCAGACTCAAAGTGCTTCACATATAAACATTGTCATACAATAAAATAAAATAATAGATAAGTAAAAGAAAAACATATGCAAAGAAATGGGTAGAATAGAAAAAGGCATTTTAGTATTAAAATAGAAAATAAAGGCAAAGTTAAAAAAGCTTTTTAGAAAGTGCAATGTATTTAAGATTTTAGCAGAAAGCTATAGCAAACATAAAAGTCTTCAGTCTTGTTTTAAAGGTGCTCAGAGTTGGGGCAAGTCTTAAATCCTCTGGGAGTTTATTCCAGCTATTTGTTGCATAGTAACTAAATCCTGCTTTCCCATGTTTTGTGTTTACTCTGGGGATAATTAACAGATTGGTCTCAGAGGATCTTAGTGGTCTAGAAGGCTGATGTAGTGGAAGCATATCAGTTAAGTATTTTGGGCCTAAACCATGTAGGGATTTATAGGTTAGCAACATGATTTTAAAATCAATTCTCTGACCTACAGGAAGCCAATGTAACGATTTCAGAATTGGTGTAATATGATCAAATTTTTTGGTCTTTGTTAGAACTCTAGCAGCAGCATTCTGAACAAGCTGAAGCTTCCTCAGAGTTTGTTTTGGGAGACCTGTGAGGAGACCATTGCAGTAATCAAGCTTACTAGTGATAAAGGCATGTACAAGTTTTTGTAAGTCTTCGGTGGACATGAGCCCTCTAAGTCTTGCTATATTTTTAAGGTGATAATATGCCGATTTTGTAACTGATTTGATGTGACTGTCAAAATGTAAATCTGAATCCATGATAACCCCTAGATTTCTGGCTTTGATTGAGGTTTTCAGGGACAGAGAGTGAAGGTGTTGGGTTACTTTAAGCCTTTCCGTTTTAGAACCAAATACAATTATCTCTGTTTTGTCCTCATTTAGTTGAAGGAAATTTCGGCACATCCATTCCTTCACTTGCTCAATGCACTGGCACAGCAGATCTATGGGCCGATAGTCATTTGGTGATAGCGATACATAGATTTGCGTGTCATCAGCATAGCAATGATGGTCAATATTGTTATTTTGCATGATTTGCCCTAGTGGGAGCATGTAGATGTTGAATAAAGAGGGTCCTAAGATCGAACCTTGTGGGACTCCACATGTCACATTGGTTGATTCTGATACAAAGTCGCCAATGGAAACAAAGTAGTTCCTATTTTGTAGGTAGGACCTGAACCAATTTAAGACAGTGCCTGAAAGCCCCACCCAGTTTTCTAACCTTTCCAGAAGTAATGTATGGTCTACAGTGTCGAATGCAGCACTGAGGTCAAGTAGCATTAGTATTGAGGTTTTGCCAGTAGGTAGTCCAACATTTTTGTTTGACGTGGAGATATTGATGGCTCGTCTGATACCTTCAATTTTATCAATATAAAAAGCTGCAAACTCATTGCATTTCTGCGTGGAATGGAGATCAGGTGGAATTTCTATTGGGGGGTTGGTCAGTCTGTCAACAGTTGCAAATAGGGTTTTTGCATTATTAGTGTTGGTTTTAATGATATTGGAGAAAAATGTTTCTCTAGCATTTTTTAAGTCTAAATTGTAGGCACGGAGGCTCTCTTTATAGATATCATGGTGAATATGAAGTTTTGTTTTACGCCAGATGCGTTCAACCTTCCTGCATTCCTTTTTCTGTGCTGTTACAGAAGCAGCTTTTCTCCAGGGTGCCTTTTGCTTTCCAGAAATCGTTTTAACCTTATAAGGTGCAATGACATCTATGACTTTCAAAATTTTCAAATTAAAGTTTTCTACAAGATCATCAGCAGAACATGGGTTTAGAGGTGGTAGCAAGGAGATGGCCTTTTTAAAAAGTACATTAGAATCTTCATTGATATACCGTTTTTTGACAGTGTTTGATTTTTTCTGTATGTCGGGAATAAAAGATATGTTAAAGAAAACACAAAAGTGGTCAGACAAGGAAGGATCAGTCACAGAGAGATCAGAAACATTGAGGCCCTTTGTGATAACCAGGTCTAGAGTGTGCCCCTTACAATGAGTAGCCTCTTTCACATGTTGAGACAGTTCAAATGTGTCCAAAATGGTAAAAAGTTTTTTTGCACACTTGTCATTCAAATCATCAGTATGAAAATTGAAGTCACCAGTTATAACTAGACAGTCAAATTCTGTGGAGATGCTAGACAATAATTCTGTGAATTCATCGAAAAAATTTGCAGAATATGTGGGTGGCCTGTAAATAATTAATAGGAGAACTCTGGGGGAGCATTTCAATACAGCACTAAGGTATTCGAACGATGGAAAATCACCAAATAACATCTGTTTCCCCTGAAATACATTTTTAAATATAGCAGCAACCCCTCCACCTCTTTTTCCAGATCTACATGCATCAAAAAAGTTATAGTCGGGAGGAGCTGTCTCTATCAGAACGGTTGCACTGTTATTTTGTTCCAGCCATGTTTCAGTTAAAAACATAAAATCCAGTTTGGAAGTGTTAATAAAATCATTAACTAAAAATGATTTGTTATTAAGAGACCTCACATTAAGTAGAGCCATCCTGATGGTGCTGTTGATAGGCTTTAAGGTTGTTTTTGGTTTGGAGGCAATAGATATGAGATTTGTGAGGTTAGCAGTGTGTCTAAGTTTCCCTTTGTTTACTCTCTTAGTGGTTACAGCATGAATGTGAAAGTTGCCCTGCTTTGACGTAGGCAACCTTGGGTTCAGCAGATTATGAGAAACTTCCTTTATACTGTGTCTACGGCTGAACCCTTTTTTGTCTCAGTAATACTCAGGACTACTATCAGTACGGTGGTGGGGGTGGGGCGCCATCCTCCTGGGTGATAGCAGCCTGCGGCCATGACGTGGCGATGCTATCATTGACACAGATGCAAGTTTGATGCCAGCATATTCCAGTTTCTTAAATTCGGCTGGAAAATCGCAAAGGGAGACATCGGAGACTCTATCCCAGCTGGAGTTGTTGTTGTGGCTATGGGAGAGATGAGGCTGGAGGTCATCGTCGATGGGGGAGTGCAGAGGAGGGGGGTGGCCGTTCCTCGCCAAGCCAGCATCAGCGATGGGGGAGGGCACATTGTTGATGACGTTGGGCGGGCTGTTGTCTCTCTTCAAGGTCTGTGGGCTGTCTGCTATCTGTGTGTCAGATAGTGGCAGAGTAGTTGTGTGGGGGAGGCTGTAGTCTCGCTTCTTCTCAACCTGTGCTCTGATTGTGGCCTGTGCGTCAGACCATGGCAAGATTGTGGCCTGTGCGTAAAGCGAGAAGAGAAGATTGTCCCTCAACAGTTTTGAGCCTAACCTGTTTGGGTGTAGGCCATCTGCTCTGAAAAGATATTTGCGCCCCCAGAATAAGTTGAAATTGTCAATAAAGTCCCTTCCTCTTTCATTGCAGACTCTGGAAAGCCATGTATTCAGTGCAAGTAGACGACTGAATCTGTTTATTCCCCTGTCAACTGTTGGTATGGGTCCACTGATGGAAGACTTGATGTGTATTTTGTCCAGTGTATCCAATAGATCAGTGTAATCCCTCTTCAGAAGTTCTGACTGTTCTCTTTGAATATCATTAAATCCTGCATGCACAATAATCTGTGAGATTTTGGGGTTTTCCAATATGATTTTGGCTAGTTTATGGTTGATATTACTAACCTTTCCATATGGGAAGATGCATGTTTTGATCTTCTTACCGGTTATATCCTTGATAGTTGAGTCTCCTATAATCAGAGTGTCTGGTTCATCTGCTTTCTCTGAGATGGGCCCTTGTTGGACGGTGGCAGACACATGCGCAGCCCGCCTCCGTGGCGACTGGTTGTTCCGTCTCTGTCCACACTGTCCGTCCGGACGCATCTCGGGGCTCAGGGGTGCATCGGTGGCAGGCGCGTTTGTGGACTCTTGAAGTGGCAGGAACCGGTTCTTCAGTGGCAGGGTTGATTTGAGTGACGGGCTAATCGGGCTGATAACTTTAGCTTTGGGTAGCTTAGCATTTGGTGTTGAGTGAACTTGTTGATTCACTTTGGTATGTTGCTTTGGCTTAGCGCCGACTCTGTTCCAGTGAGACGCAGCTGGAACTGTCTCTCTCTTGTCCAGCTTCGGGAAGGATACAGTGTAGCTTTGATCATCTTGCTGTATCTGAGTGAGCTCAGCAAACTCACCCATCGGCACTGTATCCTGTGATAGTCCTTTGCATTTTTCTACTGCTGCTAGTCTCGTTTCAATTAAAGCCACCCTCTGTTGCATTTTGGTGCAGTCTGTGCATTTCCCAATCTCCGTGCCTGAGATATCCGAATACAGAGGCATGTTGTCGATAGGAAAGTCCAAGGCTTTTTCTGCGGTCTGATCCGGGAGTAAAAAGTGCCAAAATGTATTGTTGAATCGAGCGATTGAGGACGACGGAAACAAACTATATACTGTTAGGTAAATAAAATAAGATAAAGTAGAAATGAACGATGAATTAAGTAGTTCTTTCCAATGCCCAGCGGAGCTTCGGGAAACATGACCTCTCTGTCTCCTCTCACTAGCGTACTATCGTACTATACACAACCTGAATAGGCTTTTTTAAAACTTGTTTTTATTAGTCTCAATCTTTTTAACTATGCACATTGCAAACAAAAAAATAAATTAAATGCAACATGCTCATTTAAAGAAAATCGTTTTGGTGTGTATACACACCTTCATTCGAATAGATGTAAATAAAATACAACCATAAAATAATTAAAACCAAAGTCTCTGTTAACATTTACATATTTTAACCGTTGCAGTGCAGAGAGGAGTAATGCGTTTACCAAAACAGAAAATGCTGTTGCATGCCACATTTAGGCTGTTCTAATGTAAAATAAGAGTATGTGTTTGAACTGTGTGCGTGTGGAAGGATGTGTTTCATAGATAAATACATAGATATTATATATAGTTATATGCTACACGTGAACCTACTAAGATGGCGCAATTTGATTGGTTCGCTATCTCGGGATATTGGGTAATATCCCATGATTGACATCTCAAACTCGATATTGTTTTCATCGCAAAATGTCAGCTGATAACAACAAATAAACCTTAAGTCTCGTTGGCTATTCCCCACTATTCACTTCGCCTTTGGCGAATAACTGTTGACTAATAGCCTAGATAGATAAATAGCCTAGTCAAGTCTTTATAAATACCAAAGTACACGTCGGGAATTCATTTAGGATGGTGATTCGGCTCACACAGTATAGCCTACAAGACACACATAACAAGGGAGACAACAAGTCTGACTGGACACACACAAAATAGAAAAATACATCACATGAAAACTAGACCCATGCGTTGATAGATAGACAGACAGACAGACAGACAGACAGACAGACAGACAGACAGACAGACAGACAGACAGACAGACAGACAGACAGACAGACAGACAGACAGACAGACAGACAGACAGATAGATAGATAGATAGATAGATAGATAGACAGATAGAGAGTATTAAATATGTTACATTATTTGTCTTGCGGAGCCAGCGAATCCTGTGCGCGTATGCAAATTAGCCATGTGCGCCTAACACAAGAAAGAGTCTTGCACACACGTGTCTGTTGTTTACTTCTAGTCGTCGCGCCGCTATAGGCTACGTCATTGTCACGAGACAGTCTCACAAAGCAAATACGACAAAATCCCAAATTATTTTACTGTCTATGGCAAAAATAAATCACGGTTGAGTAACGCAGTAACGCAGGCTGCTTGCAGGAAAGTAAAAGTAATCAAATTACTATTTTTGCAATTGTAATCCCTTACTTTACTCGTTATTTGAAATTACATTGGATTACAGTAACGCCTTACTTCTAACGCGTTACTGCCCATCACTGCTAACGAGCTGAATACGTTTTACTGCCGATTCGAGCAACAGTCTGCCCCCTCTGCTCCTGCCCCCCCTCGCTCCCTCTCCCTTTCCCTTTCCCCATCCTTTCCCCCTCCCCCCCCCCTCTCCACCCCGTGCCCTACCCCTTCTACCCGCCCACACCTCTCTGTATCTGTAAGGGAGGTGAATCGCCTGATCAAGAGGCAGAACCCCCGGAAGGCGGCCGGACCGGACGCTGTCTCACCCTCCATCCTGAAGTTTTGTGCTGACCAGCTGGCCCCGGTGTTCAGTGACATCTTCAACTCCTCCCTGGAGCACTGTCAGGTAACGGCCTGCTTCAAGGCCTCCATCATCATTCCCATCCCCAAAAAGCCGAGGATCACAGGCCTAAATGATTACAGACCCGTTGCCCTGACCTCTGTGGTCATGAAGGTCTTTGAACGCCTCGTCCTTGCCCACCTGAAGTCCATCACAGGCCCTCTCCTAGACCCCCTGCAGTTTGCGTATAGGGCCAACAGGTCCGTGGAAGACGCGGTCAACATGGCTCTACACTACATCCTGGAACATCTGGACACTACGCCAGAATCTTGTTCCTGGACTTCAGCTTGGCGTACAACACCATCTTGCCACCTATTCTGGAGAGAGGGCTCTCTGTGCTGCAGGTGCCTGACTACACCTGCAGGTGGATTACACATTTCTTGTCCAACAGGACTCAGCGGGTGAAGTTCGGGAAGTACACCTCTGAGCCGAGGTCGATCAGCACCGGTTCCCCGCAGGGCTGCGTCCTGTCTCCCCTTCTGTTTTCCCTGTACACCAACTGTTGCACCTCCAGCCACCAGTCGGTGAAGCTCCTTAAATTCGCGGACGACACCACACTGGTAGGGCTTATCTCCAGGGGGGATGAAGCTGCCTACAGGAGCCAGATCGACTTGGTGGTTTCTTGGAGCAACAATAACAACTTAGAGCTAAATGCGCTTAAATCAGTGGAGTTGATAGTGGACTTCAGGAGAAACCCGACCCCCACCCCTCCAATCATACTGGGGGGCACTCCAGTCGCCACCGTGGAGTCTTGCAGATTCCTCTGGGTGACGCTCTTTCGGGACCTGAAGTGGGGGCCAAACATCGATGCCCTCACGAAAAAAGCCCAGAAACGGCTGTTTTTCCTGAGGCAGCTCAGGAAATTCAAGCTGCCATCATCCATGCTGGTGAATTTCTATACGGCCATCATCGAGTCCATCGTCACCTCCGCCATCATCACCTGGTTCCCCGCTGCAGCGGCCAAGGACAAGGCCAAGCTGCAGCGGGTGATACGCTCGGAGGGCCAGGAAGATAATGGTGGACCCAGCACACCAAGGCCATGGTCTCTTCGCTCCGCTCCCTTCAGGCAGGAGGTTGCGGTCACTAAAGACTCTAAAAACTAGACATTCGCACAGCTTCTTCCCCACGGCCATCCCACTCCTAAATGCACTGCCCCCCCCCCCCCCCCCCCTGACCAGTCTCCCCACTCAGTGATCTAATGGTCTGTTGTACCCAATCACGTGAGCTCTCTGCACTTTGGCACTCTATATTTATTATATTATTTATTTACTCACTCATTTTGCACTATTTATGTTGGTTTTGCACTGTCTTGTCCTGTCTTGTCTTTCCTGTTGTAAACTGTACCAAAACAAATTCCAAACATGTTTACATGTCATGGCAAATAAAGTCTTCTGAATCTGAATCTGTAAAGACGATCAAATTCAAGTACAGCTGTACAGTAGGCCTACGAGGTTTGAGAGACTGTTGGACCAATTCATAAACCACTACACTTCAAAGTTGCTAAACGACGGCTGCATCCATGATTGTTGCCTGTAGGCCATGCACAGAAGCCTCTTCTGTTGCCTCTTCTGTTGCCAATTGTTACATTTGGGGGTTATGTATGCTGTATGTTTGCAGGCATGTCTTGTTTGTTTGGTTCTGTTTTGTGGTGTTTTTGTCTCCCTCCTGTCACTTTTCGCAGATCTACCCCTGAGTTCATCAATCGCCCCACCTGTTCCTGATCAGCAATCAAGCTTCCCCTCACCTAATATATAGTCCCCTTTGTGTTCAGTTCAGGGTGGCCGTTTTTGGGGAGCAAGTGAGGACAGGAGGATACCCTGGGGTCTACATCTTGCATCACGTAGGTTTACCTGTTACAACCATAGATTAGAGTGTGCACCACCCACTGTATTTTTGGATGGTTAGCACCTGTCAAGGGGGGGGGTGGGTTATTATTTCCTTTTTGTTTCCTTTGGTGCCACTGTTAGTCCTCCTTGACCCCTGGGTTGCTTGTTTTCTTTTGTAAATAAATATTATTGTGTGATACCTGGTTTCCCGGTTTTGTGCCACTGCACCCTCACCCTAAGTCTGTTGCCTTATGTTGCGCCCTTCAAATGAGTCACCACCAGGGGGCGTAACACCAATGCAATACTTTTAGCCCCAAAGTTATAGCATAAAACGTTGGCATAAACTCATGCTCTTGTTATGGAAAATATCCTATGTTTGAAAGATTCTCTCTCTCCCCCTCTCCCTCTGACACTCACACAGGCCCTGACACACACACACACACACACACACACACACACACACACACACACACACACACACACAGACTTTTGTCCTGTCTGCCAGGGAAGTTTTGCATGTACACTTTACGAGCTGACATTACTTTTCTATCAGCAAATACCTAAAGTTAGCAATTAGCCACTCAGGTACCAAGTGTGTAGCTATACCATTAGCTAACGTTGTCACTGACTCGCCAAAATGCATTGAACTGTAACTAATGTCCACTAACATTGTCATCATGAATCTATCAGTAGGCTAACATTATGAAATGGGCAAGATTTATTAGCTAGAGTAGCCTACAAAAAGTTATTTCCTCTTCATCAGTGGCTGTTGGTGCATCTGAAAAGACGGATGGCACCGCATTCGATTTCAGCGATGCCTTGGTCTTGAGATTGCTTGGTTTCTCAAAGTCGTCCGGTCTGAAATGATCACTACAAATCTTCCAATTGCGCGCAGTTTCCGCCGGTGTTTTGAGTCCTTTCTGGATCTCGCACTGGAAATTGGTGGAAACTTTGTGGTGCCCATCTGTAGCGTTTATTTGTACAATTTCTAAAAGCACACTAAACCACCATGTTGCCTAGTCGTTCAATTGCGCTTCTGTCCCACGCTTCTCTGTTTACGCTCTTCTGTCGTGATTTGGTTACAAAACTAACCGGCGCAAAGTAAAATTCCGCTGCTGCTGAGAAAGTAGTCCCTCAATGATTCATGCGATGCAAGGTTAGTTTTATTTCTAACATTATTCTATCAACACAGACATTTAAATCTATAGTCTGTTATAATTGATTTACCTCGGGTGTACTGTGGAGTGGGTAAGACTATTTTTAATAGCAGGCTAGCATTGCCCGTTGCCGTGCGCTAGCCTAGCACGAGCGAACTCTGCAACTAGAAGTACTGAATGAAATGTGTTAAACTGTCTCCAGTGATAAAGAATACCAATGCTCACTTGGGAATCAGGCCCTATGTCCAAAATTCCGAACTACCCCTTTAAGTTTAGGGACTTCAACGTTGGTTGCACCAACGGCATTGTTAGGTTCGCTTATTCTTTAATGCGCATGGCAAATGCCATGCCAAGGAGGGAAGTAATAATAATAATAATAATACATTTTATTTATAATGCACTTTATATTCGAGAATCTCAAAGTGCTTCAGAGAAAAAAAACCTATTAAAAGGGGGAACCTCAAAGAAAGTTTAGCTAAATGCTCTTTTAAAGAGATGGGTTTTGAGGTTCCGTTTAAAAAGAGCTGTAGTCTGTGGAGCCCTCAGGTGGTCAGGGAGGGCGTTCCATAGTCTAGGGAAAGTCTAGTTAGGGTTACACAAGACACACAAGACTGAGTACACACACACCCCCCCTGGACTCACCGCCTACTGGACTCCCTCCCCCCTCCCCTGCCCCTTCCCCCCTCCCATATGCGTTTGTGATGTTTTGATGTGATGCTTATGTGTTGAGGTGTTTTTTTTTGCTAATCCCTACACTGTGCCCCCCTTACAGGAGCATAGTTTGGGGTATTGACAATTTTTTTCCCCCTCGTTCCCTCTTGTCTTAGCTTTGAAACTTTCTTATATAATGCGGGCCGCATGATTCTCCGTGAACAAGCGCCTGACAGTCTCTCCGTCCTGTCTCCCCACACTGTCCTCTATGTTTCTTGGACGGATTGTTACTGGGAATTTGTCGATAGTTTAAATGTTCTTTTCCCTCACTCTCCACCTCATCCCTAACTCTCCACCTCAAGCTGGTGTGTAGTGAGCGTTCGGGCGTCGATTGGTCGCCGTGCATCACCCAAGTGGGTGCTACATATTGGTGGTGGTTAGTGAGGTCCCCCCCTTCACTTTAGTCGTCTTTTGAGTGTTATTAATTCTTCATGTTTAACCTCTGTCTTATAACTTTATGCTCTGTAAGGTGACCTTGAGTGTCTTGAAAGGCGCCCTTTAAATAAAATTATTATTATTATTTATTATTATTATTATTTAAGTAGTGCGAAATTAAATCAAGGTGGATACTGTATTCAAACATCTCGACTAGAAATGTCTTACCAAGGTTTGAAATTAGCTCAGGAATCAATATTCCTGGTTTACTTCAATGAAAAATTATTAAAGGCACCCAGTGCAACTTTCGAGGCTTAAAAATAAACATTCAATTTCTAGTCTTTTTTACACGTAAGTTTCATTAACTCCATACCATTACATACCGACATTCAAGCAGCAAAGATGAGACGTCGTTGTGTGGTGAGAACTGATAGAAAATCGATAACAACAATGCCGCCATTTTCTTTATTTTTTGTAACCTACAATAAATAAAGCAGGCTTCCAGTCAATGGAAAAATGGCTTCTCCCCACCGGCGATTGTTGTTGTTTACGATTTTCTATCAGTTCTCACCACACAGCGACGTCTCATCTTTGCTCCTTGAATGTCAATATGTAATGGTATGGAGTTATTGAAACTTACTACGTGTAAAAAAGACTAGAAATTGAATGTTTATTTTTCATTGAATGTTTACATAAAGTTGCACTGGGTGCCTTTAAACAACCAATTTGGGTTATTTTTGTTATTGTATAGTATTGTTTGGTTGCGAGTGTAACAAGTAGTTTCTGTATCACTGCACTGATAATGGGACTGTCCAATTTATTTGAGCCAGTTGGCTACATGTTTCTTGCTACTGATACGGCCGAGTTGATGATTGGATGCCCGGAGGAGGCTCAAATGATATGCTAGTAACCTCTCCATTTGAGCCACGCCCTTGACAGAAAGGGACGAACATTGGTTTTTTTTTTACAGGTCCTGATGACAACAAAGGAAACGGGAGCTGCGACTACAACAATGTCCAAAACCCCCCACATACATGCAGCGCACCAATACACAAAGATCACCTGAGCCATTAAACTCCATGCAAGTCTGCAACATTTTAATTTTTTAATTGTATTCTTATGTCACTTATTTTTTGTACTTTTCGCTTTCAATGCATGCTGAAAATGTATAACTTTGTGTCATATATACCTAGAAGTATTAGTTAGGATTTTTATGAATGAATTTGTCTGTGTGCCTTATTGACTCTATGATTGTATGACACGTTGGTTATATGTCTACTGTTGTATTGTTGACGGTGGCGGTATAACCTATGAGACCCACCAAGGTGAATGCCATTTCATAAATAGGGGAGCGTGATGTGTTTTTTTAGTTTTCCTTAAGAGTTTTTTCCATTTATTAATCGGTTTGTGGTGTTGATTATTTTTTCTATTTTGACTTTATGTTTTCGGTGTGGGATGTCGTGCTTATTGCTTAGAGATTGGTCATCTGAGATGACCAAGGAGGGAATTGGGACGAAAATAAGCACGAGAACTGTAATATCCGCACATAGTGTGGTAGAAATTAATGATTATATTCTATGGTAAACCATGATTATTATTAGGCCTGTATATCTAAAGTAGAAAACATTTAAAGCGTCTCTGGATTCTGATCCAGGGCTGGACACGGTGCTTGGGAGTCTGGGGTCAGAGCAGGGGTTGGGGCCCAACCCCCCAGGAGCAGGAAGCTACGGACACAATGCATGCTGACTCCACTCCTGGGGTCCTAAACTATCTCGGTGACCATATGGTTAGAGTTTGTGATTGATTATGGGTGGACACCTAAAACAAGAAACTGCTGAGTACTGTGCTGCTGTGTGTGAATAAGAAGAGGCTGGAATCTGTTAATTCGCCAGTGCTTTGCAAATCATTCGGCTGTTATCGTTGTTGCTTTTTTTAACGATAAAGACTTTTGTCAATACTTGCTCCGGACCCCTCGATTTATTTTACTCTCTCTTAAATTAGTCGAAGTGTTTTATATCTCGGTTAAAATCCACGACAATAGCCACAAGAGAGCAGGACCAAACATATAAGCTGCAATAACTGCACGTAACCACAAGTGGAGCAGGACCAAACATATAAGCTATAATAACTGCTCATGGCCACAAGATGGAAGCATCATCACACATATGAGGAAGCCGAAGGCAGGCTCTCAAAACCATAGCCAGTCAGAGCACGTACTACGTCATATAGGTCACGCCTACTCCATATCTAAACGGAGCAGGACCCCGATGAGGGGAGAGATTCTCTAGAGGCAGGGCAACCGCAGATGCTCTGTTAAGCGTCGCTCCGCGCGTGAATATACGATTCCCCTCCTTTTGCTTCATAATTACCATACCGAAACTAGGCCAAATAAAGTGAGTCAAAAGCGCTCCTGACTCAAGTATCTTTTCTAAACAACGCAACAACACCAGTTTCCACACAAGCGTTTTTATTTACAATTGATATAGATTCATTCATTATACTCTTGGTAAAACATAGGATCGACATCGACCTAGATTCTGGCCTGCGGGCTGTCCCCTCTACACTCCTCCAGTACCCAGACCCCGACAGGCCCCACAGTCACCTGTTGGAACTACTTACCATCAACCTGCGCAGGAATGACTTAGTTTTCAACAACAAGCATTACCTACAGACGCAAAGGACAGCAATTGGCAAGAAGTACGCGCCCAGCTGTGAGAACATCTACATGGCTGGGTTCCAATATTCTGCCCTGCAGTCTTGCCCATTGCTGCCACAGGTGAACTGGACGACATCTTCGGGGTCTGGCCACGTAGCTTATATCACTTTATACAATTCATACAAATATTCAATACACATCACCCTACTATTTAGGTTAAATATACACAACATGCACAACACATATATTTTCTAGACACAACAGTTTTTTTTCCCAGACACAAACGCACCACACACAGTCTTTCACACAAAAGTTTATTTCAAACCCACTGACACACACGCACTCCTCCGTAAAAGTAGCTTTCACACATTCGCGGGTATTATTAAATCACAAATCATCCGGTTTCACAGACTTTGCACGGTGGAGACGGACATGCGCAGGCCGACCGGGACCCTCTTTAGGGTCCTGAGGGGCAGGGGGTACACCAGGGGTACCTGCGCTCCATCTTGTCTGGCACGTTGTCGGAGCTCGGGCGGCGGGCCTCCTCGGGGGCCTCCCCCCGTCTGGGTCTTCGTCCCCCGCCTCCCCATACCCTAACCTTAACCCCGCCTCCCCCTGCCCTAACCTTAACCCCGCCTCCCCCTGGCCTAACCTTAACCCGCCTCCCCCTGGCCTAACCATAACCAACCGTCCCTCTGCGCGTCTCCTCCTCCTCACCACTCACCACCCACCCCGTCTCACTCTAGTCATTTTTCCACAGCTTTCCCTCCTCTACGCCTCACCTTAACGGGCTCCCCTCCCACACTGGAGGGGCCGACTTAGCGTCCGCCCCCGTCCACAGGCCGGCTGAGGGGGGGCCCCCACTAGGAGGGCCTGGATCCCTGAGTCAGGTGGTCTTCCCCAACAGGTTCCTCGAGGGGTACCCTGACATCAGGGGCGGAGATGTTCAGGGGCGGCAGCCACACACACGCATCATACTCCTCATCAGCACATTGACACAAAACATCATACAAACTCCAACTGAAACACGCATTCACACGCGCACAACTCAACAATCCCACACTCCAGAATCATAAAATAATATCAGCCTACAGGAAAAACCAGGACCACCAGGATGTCCTGGTGCGGCCCACTTCCCCACAGATATCAGAGGAGCCCCCTCTCCACACCAAAGCCACTTTCAGCAGCTGGCGGTCATGAGGAACCAGCACGCCTCCACCTCCGAAACTATTCCGCAAAAACTCACTATACTGGACAAAAACATCATCTACGTCATCACATGCTCCGAATGTACATCATTTTTGTCAGCGAAACAAAGCACACTATACTCACCAGACTTAAACAGCATTTATATACTATACACATAGGCTCACTCAACACTCAAATCGTCCAACACTTCCAAACACACCCCATTACCTCATTATTCATCACTGGGCTGGAGATGAAGGCGTGCTGGTCGGATAGACAGAGGAAGGCGGCGGAGCATAGATGGATAGCAAAGCTTAAAGGTTGGGTATGGAATTTGCTTTTTTGGCCATTTTTGCAAAATTACTTGAAATCCTTATCATAAACCACTTACAGCCACTGAGTTAGAAGTACTAACATGAAAATTAAACAAGTCAATCATCTGTGGAATGGGCAGGGCTCGAATAACTCCAGCCAATGATTTCCAGAGCCACCGAGTTGCATTGGACAGTAAGTATGTCAATCAAACGGTCGTACTGCACTCCCCCCCCCCGCAACCCGCGCGCGACCCCTTCGTGCACGTACTCAAACCTCGTGACCCAGAGAAAGCTTCTGTTTGTTGTTATCCTGCGGTAGCTACTGGAGCTAGCTAACTAGCAAATGACTCGCTCTCGCGCATCTGTGTTCGCTCGTGCATGATTGCGCGTCCATGAACTTGGAATGGGTGGAGTCAGAGTCAGCGTTGAAGGAGAGGGGGTAGGACCATTTGAGTTGTGTATTTTCAAAATCTGCTGGCATTTCGCAAATCCCATACCCAACCTTTAAGACCCTTCCCCCCTTCGGCCTGAACATCAGGGAGTAGGGGCCGCGCTGGGACGCTGCTGGGGGCGCTGGGACGTCCTGGGACTCCTCCTTGGGGATTTCCTGCATGGCGTCGCGTCAACGTTTTTATCCTTACTGTGTGCTTCCTTTGACAACATGATTTATTGAGGCCTTCCACCTCTTTTACCCTTCCATTTATTCCGTTGTAGGCTTAATTTTTATGTGAAAGGATAGCATGAATGTGTGAATGGTTTTACTATGTCTTATTTATCTTTATTTTATGTACCATTTTATTTATTTATTTATTCAGTTTTATCTATTTTGCACATTATCTGCCAGCACTTATTTTTATCTTGTGTGTTTTTAATATTTCTTGCATGCTTTTACCATGTTTATGTATTTATTAATATGTGCATTTATTACATTAAAGGGGTTCCTGCATTTTTCACCCATGAATTCTTCTGAGATTGCAGTGTGCTCCATTTTATTCCTACATTTTGTATTTATGCGCATGATTTACTATTTATGAGTCGCTTGATGCCTCCGGGGCATCAACTGTGGTGTTTGAGAAACGCACTCCAAAACGTAGTTTTCTTCCATCCAAGAAGTATTTATTCCAAAAATGAGTAAAAAGGGTTTCAAAATATCAAATAAACTCTTAACTTAACGAAAAGCTTAAGGTACTTGAAAACACTTAGATTAGAGTGGTCAAAATAATATATTTCCACAGTGTCTGCACCAGGGGCTGCCATTCTCGAGTGCATTTACAGGTGGCACAAACCACGCCCCCTGCCATCTAATCACTCAATTAACATTTAACATTAGCAATAAACATTAATACACACGTATTTAACTTAAGGTAAAGGATGGCTGTAACATTCCGGCCCCTAATTATTGCTAAGCAACTAATTACAAAAACCAAAAAGGGAAAAATATATAGCCATAACACAAGAATCTACTGACATCAGTTACTTCATGCATTTTTTTTTTTTCAAACATTTTCTTTTTAAAGTGTCTCTTTATCAGTCCATAAGCCATTAAAAAAGGCAAAATAAGGTATTTGATCTTCAAAAAGACGAAAAAAGGGAAGTTTGTGTATGCAAGGGGTCAAACTTCAAAAAAGGGGAAAAGGTGTAATGCAAGGGAATATATGCGTTATGAGAAATGTAGTGTGCCAGCCTTCAGTGTATCAGTTTAAGTATCGATGTTTAAGCTGTAGCCCCCTCCAAAAGAAGGCACAGCTTGGTGATGGGTCGTTCCAGCTCCACGGTTTGAGTCTTCAGCCGGACATGACGAACGAATCCCTTGGAGTCGGCCATGGTTTCTATAATTCGCCCCAATGGCCACAAATTTCTGGGTGCTGATTCATCCATGACAAGCACAACTCCAACAGCAAAGCTTTTTTTTTGCTCTGTTCCATTTTTGACGTGCTTGCATTAGTGGGAGGTATTCTTTCACCCACCTCTTCCAGAACAGGTCAGCAATGTACTGGACCTGCCTCCAACGCCTGCGAGCATATTGATCGTTTTTGGTAAACAAGCCAGGTGGTAGAAGTGGCTTTGCTTTGAGCTGCAAGAGGTGGTTTGGGGTTAGGGCCTCCAGGTAATTTAGGTCACCACTAGATGGGGTGATTGGACGGTCATTTAACACAGCCTCCACTTCACACAATGCAGTATGTAGGGCCTCGTCGTCCAGCACTTGCTGCCTTACCACTGTTTAAAGCACCCTTTTAACTTGCTGTATCAGCCGCTCCCAGACTCCTCCCTGATGAGCTCTACTGTATACGGCGGGTTAAAGATCCACTTTATTCCATCCTGTGAGAGAGAATGGTGCAGCTTGTTTTGGTTTAAGTCTCTGACGGCACTCTTTAACTCCCGGTCAGAACTGACAAAGTTGGTGCCCTTATCAGACCGTATTTCTCTTACTTGACCTCTGCGGCAGACAAATTTCCTGATGGCGTTTATGCACGAATCTGTGTCGAGTGTATGGGCCACTTCTAGATGGACTGCACGTGATGTTAAGCAGGTGAATATGACGCCATATCGCTTCACATCGTTTCGTCCTCTTTTCACCTCCATTGGGCCGAAGTAATCTATCCCAACGTCTTTGAATGGAGGCAGATCTGCAATAATTCTGTCCGCAGGATGGTCTGACATCTTTTGCTCACCAGGTTGCTGTCGTTGTCTTTTGCAGGTCATACAATCTCCAATGACTGTTCTGGCGGCAGAGTTGGCATGTGGTATCCAGAAGTGGCGCCGGAGAGTTGATAGCATGTGATTTCTACCCCCATGACCAACTTTATGATGGATGTGACGCAGAATTAGCGTAGAGATTTGGCTGCTTTTTGGAAGAATCATTGGATGTTTCGTTTCTTCAGGGAGAGCCGACCTGCTCAACCTACCACCAACTCTCAGGACTCCATCCACCATTGCAGGGTCCAGCTTGTACAGATGGCTTGCTTTCTTCAAAGTGCCTTTAGTTAAGGCTTCGATTTCTTCTGGATAAGACTGCCTCTGCACAAAACAGACAATGGCTTTTTCCGCTTTCTCCAAATCGCTCACTGACAGTTTGGGAATGTTTGGTTTTACTTGCTGCTTCAGTTTGCGCTCCTGTTTAGCTTGACCTTGGGTTGTGTTCATTCTTTGTCCTCTCAGCGGAAGAAGTAGCTCTTTTATCTTCAGTATCCATGCTACAGCTCTCGTAAGGTCTGTCCACTTGGAAAAATAGCTCAGAAGCTTACTTCTGGGACATTCACTGTCTTTCAGCACTACGGCATTGGCAGAAATCTTGGTGTTGACCTCAGGGTCGTCGTCAAGAACTCCATCCATTTGTATTGTTCCTGGCCATGGTGATTGAGGTTTGGAGAGGAAGCATGGGCCATTGATCCACAACTTAGACTGGAGGAATACATCAGCCTTCAAGCCCCGTGATGCGGCATCTGCTGGATTTAGCTTGGAACTTATGTGCCGCCATTGTGCCCCTTCTGACAGCTCTCGAATGATGGAGACACGATTTGCCACATATGTTTTGAATCGTTTGGTGTTACTGGCAATGTACTGAAGAACTGTCATGCTGTCAGACCAGAAAACAGGCTCTTCCATGTTGATTTCTAGCTCTGTTTGTAGCATCTTGTTGATGTGCACAGCTAAGACTGCAGCTCCAAGTTCCAGCCTGGGTATGGTTGTTTGCTTAAGTGGCGCTACTCTGGCCTTTCCCTTGACAAAAGCAATGCTCACCTGTCTTCTGGTGTTCATCAGCCAGAGGTAAGATGCTGAGCCATGCCCCATTTCACTGGCATCACAGAAATGATGCAACTGTGCTTCTGCTATTGCTCTGTTACGTATTTTAAGAACATAAGCTGCCTCCAAATAGACCCTAGGAAGCAGATTCAAACACACAAGCTGCATTACCCTCACATAGCCACTAGGAAGCAGGATCGAACACTTAAGCTGCAATAACTACTTTAGCTCACCTTTAGACAGGGGCGGAGCCATTACGTCACCCCGGCCACGCCCACTGCATAGGCCACGCCCACTTGACGTCCTCTAAGCGGTGGATTCGAAATGGAGAGGCCAGAGATTTCACCCCCACCCGCAGAGAGTCATGGGCCTTTGCCCGTGGCTCGAAGTAGCTAAAGTTATATCGCTCACACGTGTTCAACACGCTTCCTCTCCTTTTGCTCCATAGTATAACTTACCATACCGAAATACTTTACCAAATAAGTAACTATTAAAAGCTATCCCGGATTTGAACCCTTTCCTTGAAGAACTCTCTGCAATTTGGTGATCCTGACGTTCTTGGGAAGTTCCAGACCGAGACTAGCGGCCACGCGGCCGTCGGGACGCAATACAAGCTAGTTGCAGGCGCCACTGAAAGGTAAACAGAACCTGTTGTCAATGACTAAACTCATTCCTCAAGGCGTCCTCTCCTTTTTCTTTGAATATACGGTGTAACCTCTGAACAGCCAGGAACGTGGAATTCCAACGTGTGGGAATGGGCCTGATGAGTTGGAGGTCACTCTTGTTCAACAAATTCTGCTGCCTGGCTAGAACGGCCAACTTTATTCCACAGAGCGGAACATTTGGCGAATGTCGAACGGTACACACGTTTGAATGCTTCGTTTTCCGCTCCTACGCACATGACTGCAGTTGCTATCACAGGGCTCTAAACTAACATTTTTTACTGGTTGCACTGGTGCGCCTAATTTTTTTTCTTAGGTGCACCAGCACAAAAGTTAGGTGCACCCAAATTGTCGACCATATCGCATTCAACACTGCAGTTTTACAGGTTCACGTTTTTTAAATAGCTGTCCATGTAGGCAATATTGACTTGTAAATGATGAACTAAGAATATGGTCAACCTAATGTTCTTTATTTGAATATTTGCACAAGAAAGGTAATTTCACTGAAACATTTTGGTGCTGTAAGTGCTTCACTGAGCTGCAATTTAAACTTAAAACATCTGAAGATAAATGAAATAAAAAGAAAATCTAAATTAAAAGTGCAAGTGTTTTAAACTGAAACTTCAAACTGAACATCTCATGGCTCCAGGTCTTATGGACTATCCTCAATTGCAGTCACATGCCCCTCTGATGGCCAACTCATGTAGTTTGGCCTTCTTGATCTTTGGCAACGATGGGAAATAGCCTACTATCAAATGCATTATTTAAACCAGTATGAATATTACCGTAGGCCTATATGTTTACCAGGCAATTGAATAACGCCTGCACACACACACAGGCACGCACGCACGCACGCACGCACGAACACGCAGAGTGGTAATCGGGAGAGTTGGGAGAATTCCCGGTGGCCCGTTAACGTTTCGGGCGGCGCCGGGTCAACGTCGCAACCAATTCCGTTTTGTCTAGAGGGGAGTAACTGAGCGCCCCCTCCCGAAGTGGAACAGCCCAGGTCGGCCTTAAACTGCGATGGGTCAGAAAGACGTAACAGCTAATGACAACATTGAACTCTCATGCAGGCTCGAACAGAGTGACACACAAACACACACACACACACATAGTTTTTCACCAACTCCGTATCCAGCTTATTCCATGCTTAAAGCACCCAGGCTACTATGCGGCGAGCTGGGGCTCTCATGTTCTCCCCTGCGGTGTATACCTTGTCCGCATCCCCTGCCATCCAGTTGTCATACGATTCATGCAGACTGGTTTTGAACGGCTGATTCCATGGATGTAGCCTACTTTGCGTGTGCCGTGTTTTCCCGCCGATGTGGCGAAGCTGTATGGTTATGCTGTTGAGAGCTTAAATAAATGCACGATATAAGTTGACTGAACAATTATTGAAGTTTAACATTTTGTTCAGCAAATTTGACAACTGACAGATGCAATATTGTAGCCAGTGAAAATCGCAAAATTCTGACGAGCATTCTTAAATGAAGTAGAATAAACAGGAATATCTGGACCACGGCCAATCAGAGGGGGGTCCCGCTCTTCATTATCTCTGATTGGTTTGGACCATGATATGTGCCTTTCAGAGTCGCAGAGTTTTTTTCTTTTTGAACGGCTGGTTGCACCGGTGCGACCTCAGATTTTTTTTAGTCGCACCATTGAGAAATTAGGTCGCAATCAGAGGGGGGTCCCGCTCTTCATTATCTCTGATTGGTTTGGACCATGATATGTGCCTTTCAGAGTCGCAGAGTTTTTTTCTTTTTGAACGGCTGGTTGCACCGGTGCGACCTCAGATTTTTTTTAGTCGCACCATTGAGAAATTAGGTCGCATGTGCGACCAAATTGGTCGCACTTTAGAGCCCTGTATCAGATTAAGCAAATGGCATGCACATTTTTGGTGTGGTGGTAGCAGAACGTCTTGGGTATCTTCATCTAGTATACTAGCAATGTTGTGAAAGTCAACATCTTGAGAATCATCCTCATCATCTGTCCCGTCGTTGTCCTCAAGCTCAGGGGAGTGCTCACCAAACACCCTAAAGGCCTTCAAAAAGTTAGATCCACTGTCTGTAGTTGTTTTAACTACTTTGTTCTGGATGTGGTACTCTCTATGCACATCATCGAGTGTGGACGCGAGGACATCAAATGTGTGTGACCCTTTTAGGGGTCGACATGCAAGGGCAGCGGAACACCTCTGGAGGCTGACCTCATCAATCCAATGGCAGGTGACGCCGAGGAAGCTGCGATGATGGGCTGTCCAGCAATCTGTTGTGGTGGCCACGTAATCAATGCAGCTCAGTGCCTGCTTTAACTTAGTTTTCATGGCCTCACACGCCACATTGATTCTTCCCCTCAGAGATTTCCTTGTCATCACTGAAGATGTAGGGCTCAGTGTTGTAATGAGTTCTTTGAAGGATGGAGACTCAACAAGGGAGAAGGAGAGCATTGCATCACAGATAAGGTTAACAATGAGTTTGTCCACATTTATCTGGGAAACTACCATCCTTGCAGGAAGTTTGGCCTGCACTGCATTCCCAGTATTTCGGGGTCTTGGTTCTTGGATTTTGACATGCACACTCGGTAGTGTTGCATTTTCCCTGGGTGCTTCCTCTGTAATTAAAGCACAAGCAAAAAAACGACCATTAGGACACATAGGACACATATAATGTAATATTTGTTGTATGCACCAGTGGAGGCTTCTCCATTGAGGAGAGGGAGGAAGATCCTCCCTAACATTGTTGAGAATAAAAAATGTAGATGCCCAGACTATTGTAATGAATTAATGCCCTTAAATATGACTACTTTATTGCATTTGAATATATAATGTTCGTTTCCCTGGGTAAAGGGACATTAGCACCCCCTATCGCTTATTGACAATTACTTCAGGGAGGAAGGTCCTCCGTCGCCCTCCGTTGATTCCCATTCATTTCCCCGAAAGTACTGGCGGCCGGTGGATAACATGGGTTTCAATGGGAGAGAGGAGGAAAGTCCTCCTCTGAGTGGGTGGGACCTTAAGGGGTCTGATTCGCGCAAAAATCTATCCGTCTGCCTTATGAACCAATAAGCAGGATCCCTGGATGTTGAGCAGCGTTGCCAGATTGGTCAGATTCCCACCCAATTGGGCTACTTTTAACCATGTTAGGCTGGAAAAATTATCATTCGGCGGGAAATCTGCCCAATCTGGCAACGCTGTCGATAACAAACCCGGTCTGCATTGCCGCGGTGCTCAGTAAGAGACGCAGAGCAAGTGAAATCTGCGATAGCGAGATCCTAAATGTACAATGGAAACATTGGAAACGGAGGACATTGTTAACGTCTTATTAAAAAAAGCATTCCATTCATTGAGTTACAGTGCTAAGTTAGCGACCAAAGAAAGAGGTAGACCACTTCCCAAAATCAAGGTGACCAGAAGTAATGGCAACGTCATTGTTGTGAGTGCTACATGGTTTGCTAGGTACGCATGGCTTACTGGTAGCATTACAAGCAATCGACTTTATTGCTGGCCCTGTTTGCTTATGAATAATAGCAAATCTCCAACGTGGGCTGTTCATGGTTTCACTGATGTGGAAAATCTTGATAGGGCAACCAAACGCCACAAGTGTCAAGATCACGTTGGTGAGCACCAACGTGATCTTGACACCCGTCGATCTAGGCCCAATGATAGGCCCAGATTTTTTTATTTACTTTTACAAATCAATAGTAGGCCTGATTTGACTAATATGCTTTGCATCCTTTCCTTCTCAAATTACAGTGATGCCACTGGTGGCTTTGTATAAATTGTATTCACATAACTCCCTCCCTGCTATTTTGTAGTTCACCAAAACACCTTGAAACAACTTGAGTCTCACATTCTTATGCCACCATACACCAACAGTGCAAGCAGGCCAATGGCAACCAAGCGCGCAGTCCTTCCTCCCTCACTTTAAAAACCACCAGCCGCCACTGGTATGCACACATATGTGGCATCCAGGATATCCATCACATTAATAATTTCATTAAACCCTGTTACAAGCACACTTAAAGCTGAGATAGCCCGACAAGACTAGACTACATTTAGATCTAATAATAATATATCTTTCTCATACTCAAGGTCGCTTCACAGTGTCATGGGCAGACAGAACAAGACAGCACAACAACACAAATAAAAATAAATAATATATACAGAGGATCTGATCAATTGCAGAGAATAGCTTGATGTGATACAGGACTCTGCTTTAGTTATATCAGACAGCGCTATAGGCTAAGCTAACAGACGTGTTATACATTGGGCTAACTTAAACTCATGCTACTCAAGTTTATAAAATAAAACAAATCCAATGAGGTATTTCATTGCACAATTTCGGTTCACTTCAAGACATGTACCCCTGGGATGTGCAATATAATTCGACGTCACCGTCTTTGCGGACAAATTATTTCTCTGCTGATCAACACTACGAATGGCCAAAAGACTTGTATCCCCCCCCCCTTAAATAAATACTATGGCAGAATTATTATTATTATTAGGGGTCCAAGCCAACAGGTTGGAACCCTATTGTTTTTGTAAGGATTTTTTTTATTTTTCTACTTACCTCCCTAAAAGTGCGACCACAGCCCAAACCGTAAATGGTGCCGACACGCCAATTGCATGACTAGATCCAGATCTGTTCGGACTAAGAAGACGACAAAATCCAGACCTGCCGGTCCCTAGGTGGCGCTATACCAAGGAATACGCGTTTGGGGCTATAACTCCCACACCGAACCTCCCACAGTCCAAAACGTTATACGCCCAGATTCACTGGAGTCTGCTGCATATTTTGGCATAGGCCACGCCCATTTGCGCAAATGGGCGTGGTCGCACTTTTAGGGAGGTAAGTATAAAAAAAAAAAAAATCCTTACAAAAACAATAGGGTTCCAACCTGTTGGCTTGGACCCCTAATAATAATAATAATTCTGCCATAGTATTTATTTAAGGGGGGGGGGGGATACAAGTATATTGGCCATTCGTAGTGTTGATCAGCAGAGAAATAATTTGTCCGCAAAGACGGTGACGTCGCTTAGCAACGGAAGACGCTGGGATAGACAAGTCACCGGACTACTACCCATGAACGGAGCGTTCCACGGCATTGAGAAGACCCGTGTAATAAAGGCCTATAATATTTCTGTTTATGGCATAGATTTCTCCTCAGATTAGGCCAATAAACCAATGGTAAAATAAAAATAAAAACGCTCATCAAAGGCCCGGCCCGAGTATAGTGGTGGGAAATATCGGCCCGACCTGGCCCGCGTCGGGCTCGGGCTCGTGCAGAGAATCTAAACACTGACTGGAACTACTTAGCAGGTGTCTGTAGGGCTATATCAGGAGTTAATGCACGCACTGCAGCCAATCAGAATCAGAGTATTCCCCCAGACCGTGGTCTAAACAATATTATTCACGAATTATAAACAACCCCTACACATCAATATTAATGATAACCCTGTGGAAATTGCCATAAGTGAGAGATACAATTTCGCACATTGAGCACACAGTTGTGTGACTCGTTTATTTAGTAAGAGAGAAACAGGAAATCAAAACGTGCTGAAGGTAAACAAATCCCGCATGGGCTCTGACGTCATGAGACGCTCGTAATCCTTAAAAGGGACAGCGATCCCTGAACCACCAAGATAGTAAACGACATGCCTAACACAATTGAAAGAACAACACATAACAAAATACTGTAGGTGAATTATGTTACACTCACTACAACCCATTAAATACGGTATGATTTCTAGATGTCATGGCAACGTCCGCTCGCGACACTGGACTTGTGATCGAGGCATCGACGCGGACGTTCATTCACATAGCCAAAAACAAGAGAATAGATGGCTAGATAAAATAAACATCAAGACATACAATTCTAAAAAGAACAGATGAAGCAGCTACCCTTTTTTCCTTCGCGGTTTGCCTACAGAGCAGCGCACCTGCATTTAATATATCCGTGTATTGTCACAATTTCTCAGTATCAAAGGTGAAAGTAGAAACGGGTGGCCAAAAGCTGTCGTATTGTTAGTTATCACAGACAATTTTAAGTAGAAACGGGTGGCCAAAAGCTGTCATTTGTTAGTTATCACAGACAATTTTCAACAATGAATGATCTGTACGGAGCTCCATAAGGGACATTAGGGAGAACCTTCGTTTGGAAGTCATGCTTAGTGACACAACAAATAGCCTACTTCCAATTGAAATACAAAATTTAGAAAATAGGCCTACGTGTCCCTGATCACGTTTCAATAGATTAAATAACGTGACAGTGTCACGTATTTTCGTGAGACCATACCCGTACTTCCATGAGTATACTTAAAGGAAGTATACTATCCGCCCTGTCTACTACGTTCATTTTTCAGATGTGAGTGCTGTTCCAAGTCGAGTACTCCGTGGTGCACTAACCGGAAATTACGATCACGTCTGCCGCCGTGGCTCCTCCCCCGCAATAAACATCCCGCTTTGAACGGTGAACTCTTTACGCCTAGCAGCTATAAAAACTATAAAAACTACAAAATGACTCTATTAATGCAGACTATGTGGGAAATGCGCCGACTTTGGCTCAGCCTGGCTCCGCCTCTTTCGCTACGTAGCTAAGATGGCTGCCGTCAGTGGCGGATTGGCCGTCGGGAGCACCGGTGTAAGTACCATATTGGCTCGGCTACCAGATCGGCTCGGGGTCCGTCGTCTGCTGATTACGTTACACAATATCATTGGCTGTACGCTTGAATGGGCGTAGGCTACATTGTGATTGGCTGCTAAGGGACAGTTGTGATTGGCTGTTTTGTGCTGTAGCTCTGGCTGTCGTCATAGCAACCACAGCGAGCACATGTGTGAGCGAGTAGGTCTGTCTAGTTTCGGTTTGTGTTGCCAGATTGGGCATATATCCCGTTTTTCCAGCCTAACGTGATTCAAAGTAGCCAAATCAGGCTGAAAATGTGCCCAATCTGGCAACACGGACGGCTTATCTTAACAGCCAAGATGATTCCGAGGGATGTTTTGTTTTTAGAAGAAAACTATCCATACAGATAGGTTGGGAATGGTCTATGTTCAAAATGAAAGATCATTACAGGCTCTTTAATTTAAGCCATAAAAGACCTTATTGCTGTAGATAGCGTATTGTGTGACGTAATCAGCAGACAACGGACCCCGAGCCGATCTGGTAGCCGAGCCAATATGGAACTTACACCGGGACGTTTCCCGGTGGCCTGATGGTCCTCCTGGCCTGACTTGAACAGTCACCGGACTGAGTGACTGACGCCCGGGCCAATCAAATCGATCCATCTAGTTACGTAATAACGCCGCTCGGCGACCTGTCGGCGTAACACAACAACCAATTAGCTCCGCTGTCTTCATTCCAGTAGTCGAGAGAAATGGAGAGTCAGAAAAAGAGGAAAGGTGGAGCAGAGAGAGAGAGGGACAGAAAACGTAAAGCCCTCGCCACAGACGGAGCAAAATGTTGCAAAATAAGTGACATGTTCACCAGAAGGGAAGGTCAGTCAAAAACTATACAGCTTTCATTGCGTTTATCGTTCACGAAGGGTTAAGTCCATCAACTCGTTCACCGCTATTGACATCTAAGACGTCAATAGCAGCATCATGCTAGTTGTAAATAAAAGTTTGATGCCGAACTCACCCCGTGAGTGATGGGACGATTAGTCGACGTAGTCGACTTCAAAAATTTGTCGACATGAATAATCTGCGTCGACTAGTCGCGTACCCACCCCCCCCCCCCCCAGTCCAGTCGTGGCGGTAAATATGCACCAGAACGTTAGTCGCCAATCGTTTAATCATAATAATGGCGGCGGCAAGCAGTAGTAGCGGGAGCACAGAGGCTTCAACAGCAAAAAAAACACGACTGAGGTGTTCAAAAGTGTGGGATTTTTTCACTCTCAACGCTCCCAACAAGGTGGTTATTTGCAGACTATGCAAATTTACATTAGCGTACCACAGCAGCACTACGGCAATGCACAAGCATTTAAAAAGAAAACACCCGGGAGCTCTGGTTCAGGATGGCCGCAAACCACCGCAAGTTCTGTTGATTTTCCCCCTTCCCCGACCTGGAATGTTCGTTTATCAAGCAGTCGCAGTAGTATACTAAAGATAAAAGTTTGTATGTTTATTAATATTAATATTCGAATATATTCGAATATTTATTAATAATATTTGGACCATTAAATGTCTTCATTCCTTTATATGGTATAAAACTCGGCCAAAAGCCGAGCTCCGAGGGTTTGTTTACCAGCGTTGCTATGGTGACCGGTCTTGCGTGTTCCAACGGTTTATTAGGTATCTAAGCTGTCTAATCACTTCATTCACTGCCTCTTCCGTGGTCATTACAATATTATGAAATATGAATAGACTTTGTCGGGTTCGGATTTTATACTTGTCTTTTATACTTGTCATGTTAAAAAAAAAAAAAAAAGTCGTTCGATTAGTCGACTAATTGAAAAAATAATCGCTAGATTAGTCGTTAGAAAAATAATCGTTTGGGACAGCTATAGTGCTTTTTGAGGATGAGCTATCAGTTTTTATTACACGAAGAAGAGATGCGATAATAGGAATTAAATGGCGAAGCGAAAGACGCGCTAATGCCAATTACTAAGGAACGGAAAAGGGTAGAATCAAACTTTTTTTCTAGAAGAAAGAAGAGATCCTACTATTTCTTATGGTGGTTTCAGAGTTTACAACACAGCCCCCTCCACACACAAACACATACACACACTGACACAGGCACACGGCCCGACAATCAATCCAGAATACCTAGACATGAATGAAAAATGTGTTGCATAATGTTTGAGCCACTACAGGATAGTTTATACATGCTGAAATAATAAAGCATTATTAAATACAGCTAGCTTTTTTGTTTACTCTTAATCTATTAGGCTGCAGCTTTGTGGCAGTTTTCTTTATTGTAATTCTGCACCATAAATGATAGTTTGACTATCATAATAATATATACAGGCTCTATATGGTATGACTATAAACTTTATAGGCTGTGTTCACAGACACCTGTCTTTCTGGTTTGTGTGTGCAATACACATTGTTTGAATGTAAACAGCAGTGCAATAAACTTAAAACATGGCCTGCTCTTGGGTTTTTCCTTGCAAAGGTGGAGAAGGAACCAGCAGCAGCACTGGTACCCCAAGTGCTCCTGCAGAACTGGAGAGTGTTGGTACACAGTCAGAAACAGAGCAGGACCTCCCAGGTACCACTTAAGAGCACACAGAGTATGCTTTTAGATTAATAGGTGATTTATTAATGAAACTATCAGTAAGAGTGTAATCAGGAAGAATACAATTGATGACTGCATAATATGTAATACAAGTTTATAATCAGGCTATACTTGTCAATCTCATTCTGCAGAGCAACCAGACGTTGAAGTTGAGGAAGAGGGAGAGAGAGACAGGTTCAGAGTCCAGCACAGGAGAAAATGAAAGGGAGAAAACAGAACATTAATTTGATTATTTTGCCCGCCCTCAGCCCAAGGACTATGACTTATTTTTTAAGAACCACCCAAAACAAACCACTCAAAGAATCATCCCTAATGTATTCAATTCCAAAGATGGCACCAACAGAAAATGGCTGACATACAATGAAGGAACTCACTCCTTGTTCTGTTCAGTATGTCTAGCATTTGCAAAACCCTCTGCCAGTGAAAGTACATTTGCCAAAGGAGGGATGCATGATTGGAAACATGCCCATCAGAGGGTACAGGAGCATGAGAGAAGCAAGACTCACAGAGAGAGTGCAGAAGCCTTTTTTCTCAGAGCCAGCAGGGCAGACATTTGTAGCCTTTTGAGTGACAAACAAATGTATATTCAAAGAGAGCAGATCAGAAAGAGGAGGCAGGTCATGGAACTTGTCATAAATGTAGTAAAAGTTATCGGTAAATGCGGGCTTAGCTACACAGCCAAGAAGCTGCGTATACATTGGAAAACATCGCCAGCAACCATGGCTACTTTCTTGAACTAATTTTGTTGCTGAGCAAATATGATGTCTGCCTACAAGAGCACGTTAAGGATTGTATTGAGAAGAGTAAAAAACAGATGGGAAGTAAAGGAAGAGGGTCATTGGTAACAATGATGTCCAAAACGACAGTAAATAAAGTTATTGAAGTCATCAGGTCATTGATTCAGCAGACAATTGCTGTTGAAGTGAAAAGGGCAGGGATGTTCTCTGTACAACTGGACACAACACAGGATTTGACATCCAAAGACCAATGTGCAGTAGTTCTGCGATATGTCACTACTGTTGTCCATGAGAGACTCATTGCTGTCATTGACTGTGAGTCATCAACTGGACAGTACTTTGTGGACCTTGTAAAAGAGACACTCGCAACGATGGACATAGACATCAAACATTGCATTGGCAATGCAACAGATGGAGCAGCTAATATGCAGGGAAAATACAGAGGCTTCTCTGCATTGATTACAGAAGTATCTCCCAACCAAGTCCACATTTGGTGTTACTCACACATCCTAAATCTTGTGCTGAGTGACACCACTCGGGTTGTTGTTGCAAGCGAATCCCTTTTCTGTCTCCTGAACGACATTGCAGTGTTAATTCGAGACTCCTATAAGCGCATGCACCTATGGGAGGAAACCACTGAGGACAAGAGACGCAGGCGGCTAGGTGTCATTGGTGAAACACGCTGGTGGGCTAAAGATGAAGCATTGAAGAAAGTCTTCGGAGGCTTTGCAAAGCCCAACCAGGCACTCTACACAGATGTCATCATCACTATGGAGAAAATTGAAAAGGACATGACCATAAAACCTTCTACCCGAAGCAAGGCCCAAGGGTACAAAGATGCTCTGCTAAGGTATGAGACGATTCTCACAGCTGAGATTTATCTCAGGATCTTTGAGAACACATCCCCTCTCTCGAAATATTTGCAAACAAGTGGGATAGATTTTGTGACAGCACAACACCTTGTGACTGGAACAGAGGATAATCTGAGAAAGTATGCAAGAGACTTTCAGAGTGTGAAGAAGGCAGCAGACAACTTTGTTGAGTGGGCCAATGGCATTCTGGAAGAACAGCAGAACCGTGATGCTGAAGCTCAAACTGCTCTGCCAGAGAAGAGAACAAAAAAAAAAGAAGAGAAGGCCAGGTGATTTGGCAGAAGATGACCTCATTGCTAATGCTGACAAAAATTATGAAATCAAAATCCACAATGTGATACTGGACACTGTTGTGGAAAGTATCCACCATCGTTATGCAGCAAATACAGTGCTCTGTGCAGATGTCTCCTGCATGGATCCTAAACGCTTTCCTGAAATCAGAGAAAAGGGCCTTCCAAACACAGCCATGAAGGAGCTCAGCAAATGCTTGTTGAAATTTGATGACCGTGCCACTGTTGAAGCATTGCAGGCTGAACTGACCAGCCTTGCACAACACTGGGAAAGACTCAAACAATCACTACAAGAGGAGTACAACACCAGGGCTGCCACCACCAGTGATGACTCTGGAGAGGATCTTGATGAAAGTGTGGAGTTTGTGAGCACAAGTTGTTCAACCTGTAAAAACTGCCTGGTATGCTGCTATTTACTCCTGTCACAGTACAATCTGCTCACAGATGCATATCATATCATTGGTTTGGGCTACAAGTTCATCCTCACACTATCAGTCTCACAGGTGGCCTGTGAGAGGACCTTCTCTACTCTGAAACTTGTGAAGAATCGCCTGAGAACCTCTCTCAATCAAGAGAACTTAGAAGCATTCATGCTGATGGCAACAGAGAAGGAGATTCTAATGGCCCTTGACAAAGATGACATTATTGAAAAGATGGCAGAGAGCAGTGAGCTACTGCGCCGCCTACTGGTTTACTAGGGATAATCGCTGACTGGTTACTCTTAGTGATCTACTTTATTGACACTAATGAGTGAATATTGTATTCTAAGTTCTTCTTTGTTGTTCTTACATTGTTGCTTGTTAAATTTAAAGAAATTATTATATTCCAGTTTTGATAAATGTTTTATATGTTTGATGCTTGAAAGTAAAGTTAATTATTGAACATCCAAGCTAGTATTTGTCTCTCTTTTTACAAATATAGGCCCATTGTTTTGTGTGTCTTGCTTTGTACATTTGTGTATCCTATGGCTGCTGTCCTCTATATTTTTTGAGTATTCATCCATTGCTATAACATTTGAAAACAGGGTTTTCAATGAAAATCATATATTCAAATAGATAACTCATCGGTCACTCCTAAATCTCTTTTAACTATCAAATAGTGTTAGAATACACAACTAGAGGTATGGTGGTCTGCATGAGAAGGGTGGCCTGGAATGGCATCAAATTCCCGGCCTGAATTATTGTCCCAGTCCACCACTGGCTGCCGTTGAGTACGGGGAGTGTCCTTCGATCCACACTTCACGATTAGCCCGTTTTGAATACGGCATCCGGGTCCTTGAAGTATACTTCTTTTCGCCGGATCTGAATTGGAACATACTGCGTACTCAAATTTTGGCTAGTAAGTACGGACAGTACGGGTATTGGAACACGGCACTGTACTTACGTGACACAAACCAGCACCGCAAACGTTCTCTCCCGCTTGAGATGACGTCTTTCTGATATCCCTGATATCCCCGGAGATTCTCGGGCATCTTCGACAATTTGGCTATTGATTGTCTCATTACACGCTAAATAATATATAGCCTAATTATATATACAGCCTATACATATATATAGCCAATATATATAATTAGGCAATATATATATATATACATATAGCATTTGTGGTTTTGGCATAAACATAACTAGGGTGCACTGTACTATCTGCGCACACCCTTTCTGAAGCCTCTCTCTCGCTCTCTCTCTCTCTGTCCCTGCCTCTCTCTCTTTCTCTTTCTCTCGTACCGTTTTGTGTAGCACGTTGATTGTCTGACAACACTCCCATTCAGAAAGCATTGGTTTACATTTCGTTCTGTGTAGCACGCAAAAAGTCGGACTATCGTACTCTGGAACACGCTTCAATAGATTAACGTTTGTGCGCATGAGCACGCAATCGCGTGATACCGGGTTGCAATATTGCAATCTAGGGAGGGGGCATCGCTAACGTGTACGCTTGTATTACAGTCAACGAAGATAATATGTTTATCAAAATACTCATTTTAATGAAGGCACGATGGAAAATGTAATTGAGTAAAGAGTAGAATTCTAAATCAAATATTTACTCGAGTAAGAGTAAAATTACAGACTTAAAAAAGGAACGTGAAAAGTACTTGTCCGAAAAAAGTACTTTTTTACTCATTTGCGTTACTTGTAACGCGTTACTACCCACCCCTGCTCGCGAGAAACCATTGATTTGAATTAAACTCAATGCTTCAAACTTGATACAGCTTATGTTGTCTGATCTCACGAATCTCACTACAATCATTTCACAGAGATATGATTTATAGTAAAAAAATAAATAAATATGCAAAACATGTATTTTCAGAAAGTGTTCCTGTGTCTCTCTTCACCCTGATATTCTTATAAAGTAAAACATGTTCTGTCTTTGTTTTTACATGTTGGTGGTAGATCCTGACTACAGCCTTGAAGTTTTCACAGAGGAATATGATGATATTGATGATGATGACGATGATAATGACGATTCTCCAGGCAAAGACACCTCAAGTAGGAGGAAGAAAGCAAGGACTGAAAGTGGAGGCAGAGGAAACCATGGCAGGGGAATGAAAGGCAGGGGCCGTGGTTTTCCACAACACAAAAAAAAAACAAATACATCAGGCCAACAAGTTGTGGAGGCAGAGGAAACAAGCAGAGGAGGTACTCCTGCACCAGCCAGAAAAAGAACAGGCCCTTCTAGAGGCAGCCGAGGCAGAAGCAGGAGGGGCCGTGGTGTGACACAGGGTGGAGAGGACTGTGATGATGAGAGACCAGGAACCAGCAGAGATGTTCCTAACAGAGCAAGAAGAAGAGCAAGAGGTCGCCGGGGACGTGGACCTGCTGTTCTTACTCATGATGATTTACTCAGAGTTCAGCAATTTCAGCAGGAGAGGATTGCCGCTGAGCAGCACCATATTAGTATTTTCTTATTATTATTGTCTTTGGATTAGATGTCCAGCAGCCAATATTTCTATTTGGTTTTAAAAATCATGACCTCTGCAACATCCATTGACATGAAAATATCTACTATTTCAGGCTAGAATTCAAGCTCTAGACATCACACAGTCTCATGAGCTGCTTCTGACCTGCCTGGAAAGGGACCCAAGCATGCTGTTTGACCTGATGGCACACTCACAGGTTCAGGATGATTCCCAAATTATTTGAACACCCGGGCAACCAGAGTGGTGTGTCTGTGGCAGATGCAGGCAGATGATTAGAGACATTGAGAAGGTGTGCTGCCGACAAACGCTGGAAAATTGCATCTCTGTCCTGCCTCACATGGATGCCTTCATCTTGCAGGCGGGGGTCCTCCGCATGGCTAGACGCATCTGGAATGACTCCCGAGCATTAGAAGATGCACAAACACCGGGGGAAAGCCACAGGCAGTTCCGCTTTTCTGCATATAGACAGTATATCATTTGGCAATATGGTCAACTTGGACAAGGCCACAGAGTTGTCATACCAAGTTGCTGTGTTTGGAGAATACGTGAAAAATACCCAGACCCCAATGGGATCTACAAAGGTTTTATCCCTAGCCGAAATGGTATAGATGAGGAATAGACTCCAGCCCAGTATACCCTGCCCTGTGAATTATGTACATAGTACTGTCTTATTACTGTATATTTTGGTCATAGTTAGTGACCCATATTTCTAAATTAAAAATACATATTTATTTACTCTGTTGTGTTGATTTACATCTGTGAAATTCCAATTATAGTCAATTTAAGTCAATACAGTTTAAAAATGTCGAACTGCCATTTCCTTTACTTACATCATATGTTTTTCTTATGCTTTGGTTACACTATGCAGAAAATCACACACAACTTATTGCTGCTCCTGCGCTTCGTTCCCACCATTACATCTGATGTGCAGAAAATCTTAATATTATAATATTTTCCCTTGATGCCAGCACAGGAAGTGTATTCTTTGAATTTCAACTGAATGCTTACAGAATACCTCTTAGTTAAATTTCTCCACATATTCTGTATGAACTTCAGAATCAATTTGATTTTATGAAAAAAAGTTTGGATGTTTTAAAATGTTACTGAGGGAATTCAGTGATCCCAAAAACACATATCTTACATTATGGAAACCAATTACATAAGGCTACATTTTGAAAATATTGCTTTAGATCCGGAGTTCTCTGGTTGTCCTTTCAGACAAGACGGCAGGTTTGATGCCAGGACAAGCCCTGGTTGGTGCAGGTTGTCTTCTACTTTTGCGGGAGTGGTTCACCTTGACAGAGAGTAATAAAAATCAAAATGTAACATTGGACAAAATTGCAAAGTTAGGTATTACTAGCCAGATAAAAAGATTTAACTTTATCTTCTACCGATTATGCGTTTATGGACAATCTAACAGGTGTTATCTAACAGATGTGTTTCACTTTATAAGGAGAATAAACAAAAGATATATAGACTATCAAGGAACAATATAGTATATAAAGGGTGTATTTTGAATTCCTCAAATAATAAATGTTCAAACAGACTTCAGACTTGACCTCATTGTCGTTGTACCCTCAACATCCTCTAAAAAATCAGACAACACTCACTACTAGGGGTTATACCTTCCACAAATACAATTGCACAGCTGTGCAATCTTATTTATTGCAAATGCCACACTTATAAGTAACTGCTGTAAAGGTTTTTGCTTTGCTATGATTTTTTGGACCAGCACCCAATTACACACCAAACCTACTGATTATCTGTTCATGGGGGAGTCAGAATTATGATTTTTTGTGTTTTAAACATCAACATACCTGTATTTGCCATCTGCCTTCACATAGTAGGGTCGGCTGCAGTGTTCATTGTAGTCAAGGGCAGCTAAAAGTGTTCGGGCCGCATACACAGGTGGTATGAAGGCGTTTCGTTTTGATGCGTACATCAGAACGTGTGCATGGAAACACTCCAGGGCACCAGTGGATCTGGCATCAGAGAGGGAGGAAAAATTAAAGATATGATTGGTTACATAACTTCAGCAAAAACAATTATTACTAAATAGTAATGTAGTTTCAATCTATTATCTCAAAGTACACAAGAGCTGCATTTCTTGTCATTCTGTAGAAGGCCATTATGTATGTACTGTACAATAATAAATGTTACTAGTACAACACATCTGAACAAAAGCTTATTATATTGAAGGCTGACTCATTACCTAAAGGTCAAGTACTTTGGAATCGTCTTTGACCACCTCTCATCCATGATCAGTTCTGTGATTTTGCGGTGTGCAGTGCTTCCCTTTGGAATAAGCTCCTTGTTGCTATTTTCCTCCAATGGGCCATGGTAACAGCCGCCAAGTCCCCACTGGTGTTCTCCGGTGACATGGTGTAGCAATCCTGTCCACATGTCCTGAATAGGCAATTAAAATGAATATGTAAAAAGAAAATTGTTATAATGTATAATTTGAATACATTGACAATACACTTACTTATAGAAATTACAGTGAAAAACATACCCAGAAATCCTCCACTGTATTTGCTGCCTTGCAGCAGTACCAAAAGTGGTTGCAGATATCCTTCTTCCGGACAAGTAACAGTGAACAGCCTTTTTGGAGGCTGGCCTAGAAATTGAAAAAAAGAGAATGATTCTGCTTCAGAATGATAACTAACAAATATGACATTTCTAAAACAAATACAGTAATCCATCTTGACATAGCAGTAATTTACAGCATGGATTTTTTTGCCAAGATTCTTGGCTCCGTGCCACATGTCCAGCGTGTGCTTGACGCCACTGTCCTTGTACAGCCCTTTGTTTTTGTCTGGAAAATAATGATTACAAAAATACACAGTATAATATCTCAGTGTAATTGCCAACTGTTTTGTTGTTATTGTTTTTCTTCCAATAATTCTAAAAATCATACATTGTTTTTCCAACCCCAATTAGATGTATCTACAGAAACACTTACTGAATAGGGCTGATATTTGGCTGTGTGCATCAGTGCAGAACTCATTGATCTTGCTTCAGCGTGTCTAATGTCTCTATAAAGGCCACCTTCTCCATGTTTGTCGATTTCCGCGAATTCTCACGCTTGTCCACATTCACCACGTTGATTATTTGGCTTGTGGCATTGTCCATGGCAGTGTACGTACAGTACTGCGCGCAGAATCCTGGACTGTCCATCCTTCCATCTCCTTAAAATACAGACTACAAAACCGAATATGATGATAAATAAGTTTGTGGTGCCAGAACAAGCATGAAAAATGTGGATGTGTCTTGCATAATTGTTTATGTTCTTAGTTGAATATGGGTGTGTTTATGTATGTCTGTGTGTGTGTGTGTCGGTGAAACTAACCGATTCAACAACTACTGTGTGGACGCTATAAAGGCATTCCAGAACGCCTTTATAGTGTCCACACAGTAGTTGTCTTGGATGTCAGCAAAGTATCTCTCATTGAACATCCCCATATTCATGAAGTTGAAAAGCATTTTCACCTTTGTGTAGTTGTTGCCTGTGAGCAAAATGTTGGTGGCCATTAGAAAGTCTCCTAACTGACTGCCAAATTTTAAAGTTGTTTGGGAAGACCACCGCCACACGATATGACCTTGAGGACACAGCTGAAAAAGGGGCAGGAGAAAACACATGGAAAAAATGTAATAAGTGAAGTCATATAAAACAATGATAATATTTTGTATTAAAAACTAAATTACATGTGTTACCAAAACATGACTTACCCATTCAATGACGGCAGCTGTGACCCTTGACTTGATGTTAATCTCAATAGTCCTTTTGCCTGACATTGTTTTTGTGTGATGGGGTCCTTCCCTTTACAAGAATCTATTGGCAAAGCAACAAACTCACAAAGCTGCCTCAGACAGTCATGGTAAGCAATAGAAGCCGGTTTGCCAATTATATCATCTTCCACCTTAACAGTTATCTCTGATCTATATGGTTGCCTTCTTTGATTTTTTTGGGGAAGATGTTGTGTCACTTGCTCTTGCTCCAGCACAGAGAGATCTTCTTCATGATCATCTTGATCTGTGTCGTCTCCCGCGTCATGCACAGTGTCTTCCATGGTGACTGATGGACATTCTTCAAGGATGAACCCAGTATTCAGAGATCTGCCTTTGCTGTAAAAATTAAAGAATATTTCTATAATGTTTCAAATTATTAATAATACTGATAATCAAAAGCGAAATATAAAATCAGGTAAAATAAATGTCATAACAGGTTGGTTATGAAGATTGGTAATAACCATACCACACACGAAAAAGTGGCACGTAATCTGGGTCGTCGCTGTCATTGAGTCTTCCTCTACAGTGTCCTCTTCCAACAGCAACTCTGATTGCGCCTCCATGTCTGGATGCCAAGAAGGATCGTATTCGTCCTCATCGTAGTCAATGCTGATGACAGACAACCCCAGCTAGTTACATTATGTTACATACACAGAATTTACAGAAATAATAACCCATAAAATATCATGAAAAGTCTCATCTTATGTCCTTGAAAACACTTACATAGAGTTTGTTATATCATTAAATGCGTCCTCATTGATGTCACCCAATCTTTCATCTGCTGATGAAACACTGCATTTAGGAAATCAGAAAGAAAGTCAGTATTACATAATTATACATTTGGATGACTGAATAAAAGGCCTCTTCACTTTAAAAATGTTATTTTTAAACATTTGACAAGTAAAACCTAGGTACCACTGTACCTTGCTTGTATTGTGAGAAGTGAGGTCTCAGCAGAGCAGCTGTCCAAACCCTCCACTCCATGAACAGAGAAATCCTATACAGTATACATGAAATAAATAATGGGCATTTTTCACAACATTAGATAAGTTGCTGTTGTTACCACACAGCACATGAGTAGAGATGATTTATAGTTTTCTGGAAACATCAGTTACATTTCTCATGTTCTGATGGGGTAGGGAAACTATAGCATCAGCTCTAGGTTTGATTTCACACCAATAACGTATCACTTTTAACAATGTACTTGTTCATGCCATCGCAAAACACAACGCATGTGTGATCCACGTTGATGGGCAAACGATAACATTAACAAACAAGGCTTACCGATCTGAAAAGGATTCGGCAATGGTGGACAATGGTGGCGGAGGAGGCCTCTTGAAACCACGTTTTACTGGCGTCGACGTTGTTTTTCCGTAACTAAAACACAAACATGCACACACAAATATTAACGTGAGTGGGCGGGTTGTACCAGCAGAAAGTTAAAATATGATAAACTGTACATTGTACTGAACATGGAAACAGCGACAAACACAGATATGATATGATTTACACCTATGATTTACACACACATGGACAGTTAGCACCCTGCTAACTGCTGCCTTCGGTGTATGAATGTGTGTGTGAATGAGCCAAAACAATTGAAAGCACACTAGGACTGTGTAAAACGGTGAGGAAGACTATAAGTGGAGAATATTTCTTTATTTCCCGAGCAAACTGCTTAATTAGCTGGAGCTAACGGTAGGTCCGTTAGCATTATGCTAAACGTGATTCCGGTAAGTGTCTGCAACAAATAGTCAATCGTAAGGTTATATGATGTTGTAGGTTAGGTTATGCAAAATAAAAATCGCTACGGTCGCTACTCGCTACTATCCTTATTATCTTTCACTTCTCCCATTCTCCTGAACTTTCCTGAGGCCGGCACGGTCTGTGTTCCTAAGCAGTAGCTCCATAGCGGACGTTCAGAGTAAATACCATCCTATCTGATGATCCGCTAATACCATCCAAGACTGCATGCTTACATTTTACATTCAAGTCTGTTGGTATTTTGTTATTAAAGACGATGAATTATTAATCTACGAGTCCCTCCTAACCCTTTACACTCGTAAAGTCCCCACCACCCCCCTCCAGGCCCAGTCTAACACCCCGTCCCCTCACTGGCCTTCCATCTCTCTCTCTCTCCAACCCCGTCTCTCTCCGCTTCTCCTCCTCCACTGTCTTAATGAACCCCCCACCACCAATCTTCCTCACGCCAAACCCTCCTCGTAAATCCAACCCCCAGCCTCTCCCACAACACATCTCTCTCTCTCTGTCGCTATTTTTAACAACGATAACTTCTATTTGTAGTTCCCCTTATCATCCAAGGATCTCATAGGGCTATCTGTGTACATATAAATGTACACACAGCGCAGAGACAGAGTGTACTGAGAACACAAATTGCGGTTAAGTGGTAGCCTTATGCCATAAGGTACCACAGTTTTCAGCCGGACAGATAGAACTCAGAGAAGTTTCTGTAGTCGGCTGATACGTATGTAGTTTGCCCCGCCGCCATCTTTGAAGTTCTTGGTAGTGAATCCAACGCCCCCCTCTCCCCTCTCCCCTCTCCCTCCGCACGCCCCTGGTAATCTACCCCTCTTACACCTCCCTCCCCTTGAAACCCTATCATCTCCCACTTCAGATCCCGTCCAACACCCCCCTCCCCTCCTTGCGCACCCCCTTCATGAATGCCTTCAAACACTCTCTTCCAATCACTTCCTTGTTCATATTGCTGAAAGAAGAAGGCCACACGCCTTTCTATTTGAAAGTTGAATTGAAGTTCTTTTCCTCCTCCTCTCATCTATCTTAGTGAACCCCCGACAAACACTCTTCCTCCAGCAAAACCTCCTCGTAAAGACCCCCCCACCCCTCCCACGACACCTCTCTCTCTCTCTGTGGCTGTTTAAAACTAACGATAACTTCTGTTTGTAGTTCCCCTTTACATCCGAGGATCTCATAGGACTATCTGTGTATATATAAATGTACACACAGTGCGGAGAAAGAGTTTAGTGAGAGCGCAAATTGCGGTTAAGTGGTAGCCTTATGCCATAAGGTACCCCAGATATCAGCCGGACAGATAGAACTCAGAGAAGTTTCTTTGATCGGCTGATACGTATGTAGTTTGCCCCGCCGCTATATTTGTAGTTCTTGGTAGTGCCCCCTACTCGTTAACGAGATTATTCGCAATTACATCTCAACATCTCCAACTGACAAGAATATAACTATTATAAGTCCCAACTGGACAACCCCCTGCTTTCCAAGAAGCCGATCTACTGTTTTCCCCCCATCCAGCTCAAGAATCGTCTGCCCCCACCAAACGAGACCAAATTTGCCTTGCAACAATAGGTTAACGCATTAAACTGCCGTTCAAAACCCCTCTTGACTTTAACATTCATACTGAATCAGAGGGATCTAATACATTTCTATACACCCCCTATGCCACATCAACTTCATAGACAAAGACCTATTGATTTCCCTGCAGATCACACAGCCCTGCAACTTAAAGATGAACACACCTAGGCTGTACCTTCAAACGCTCTCTACCACACACTCCCTTATTCATATTGCTTAAAGAAGGTGGCTAAACCCCTTCCTATTGTCAGTAAAATGGAAGTCTTATCTTATTGTTCTTTCTCCCCCTTGCCCCCTCCCACCCCTAACACCTAGTCATGTGTTGGAACCAGGATGTAAATTTAGTATATTTGTTTGTATATTTGGGGGTCTGTGTGTCTGGGTGCTGAAATACGGAAAGCCAGTCCCTTGTTAATATCGCACACACAAGTATTTGTGTAGGTTGTAATCAATGTTTTTTGATTCACCAACATTAATAGTTTAAACGATCTATAAATGTTTTGCATTTGTACTAAATTTGTTCAATTTTCTCGTCAGGCCTTTGCAACCCGAGCAGTGATGGATGCCCGACATTCATCATTTTAATTGTTTACATTACTACAAATATTCTCTTTTCTCTTCAGGAGGTGGCAACACAAGCATTACAAGTTGCCCAACACTCATCGTTTTACTTCTGTGCATTGATCTTAATTCTCTCTCTCTCCAGGAAATGGCAGTATAAGCAGGAACGAATGCCAAACACTGACAGTAATTATTATTTTTTCCAGGTTGCTGAGCCCTTCTGTCTATTTTCATGCGTTTTGTGTAGCTAGACAGGTAGAGAACCAGGCTGGTTCAAATAGACACAGGGTTGAACTGCTAGAATAATATGTCTAATTAATAGATGGTGCACATGGTTTTAAACGGTGCCCAAGGAGGGAGTTAGCTCAACTGCTGTAGCCACAATTACAATACATTTTTTGCGAACATTAAATCTACATGGGTAAGATTCTGCACTAATCAGCTACTACACACGAATAAACTGAATAACACTGCGTGAGATGTTCAAAGGTCAACTATTGCTTCCATTGGAGCGATTGCAATAGATATAATATCGTACCACCAATATGCATGCATTATCTTGTATTCAACAATTAGGAAAGCCGGATTCCAGAACCGAAAGAAGTCCTACAAAAAGACACCAACCCAGGGGTCTTACATCAAACCAGATCCCTGTACGACAGTACAGGGACAGTAGATCCGCTCGTCCACAGAAGTCCGGGGATTATCCAGGCCTGGGGATTCTTATTAGGAGAATTCTGGGATAACCTGCCTCGTAGGAGAGCGGAAGAGTCCCCCCCAATAGAGGATCCTGAGGACAAGCGGTAGAAATGCATAGTTCAACAGACCTGACGAGGTCCAGAGTACCAAAATAAGAAAGAATAAAATATATATTTCCTTACAAATTATGAGAATAACATTTCAATAAAAGTCTTCACGTAATCTAAGGTTAATAATTGGCAATATTTACAATTAAATTACATAAATAGAATAAAATGTAATCCATAATTCACCCTAATTGTGTTTAATGGTCAACCAAATTGCACAGCCATAACATAACCCCGACAGTCCCCGACTGGACCCTGACTGACAACGTTCCGGTAACAACGGAAGTATGATGCCTAATATTGAAATGAAAATTTTTAATATTAAGATATTTTGTTAATGTTCAAATTTAAGTTTTGTATGTTTGTGTTTTCCCATGTGGTCTTGTCACCCTGTTATTCTGCAGGGTCGTTTAAAATGTAATCCTTTAAGGTTAGTGGAAATCAGTTCTCACTCTGTTCCTTTGTTATCCTGTGTTGGTTTGGGCCTGTTACCCTTGATCCCCAGGGAAGCGCAGAGACGCAAGTGATAAGGAACGGCCAGCCCCATATTTATGACATCTTAAGGAATGATGACTTAGATGACCATATGGTTAACAAAGGCTTTTGGTTTGTTGTGAGGCAGCTCCCCTTAGCAACACTTCTGAATGTGTAAGAACTCTTGGCCACTCAACGGACCTATCTGTGGACCCTTTAAGAAATGAAGGGCTCCGCAGGGAGTAATCCCATCTGAGGACTCAGATTGTTAAATAATATGCTTATTTTTAGGTCTGTTGATGCATGTTATGATGCATCTTCGTTTTTGCTTTTCTTACGAATGTGTATATAAAGATAAAAATAAGTAAAAATATAAAATGAAAACAAATGGTGGATACATATACCATGTGTGAATGTCCTCTCGTGTGTGTCAGAGCCACCAAGATAATGGAGGTTACTCGACTGTTACATACACAGGGGATATTGAAAGCATACCACGTATAAAACTATAAGATAATTAGAAAATAGTTCAATATAATTGACTTACAATAACATTGGTTTCAACCGATAACTTCTGAATTATCACTTGAATAACAAATTTCTAAACAACCATACCAGGCTATGTTTGTTATTGTGTAGTGTTGCTTGGTTGCGAGTGCAACCAGTTATTTCTGTATCGCTGCATTGATAATGGTTGTCGAGTCAAACTGTGGTTTTAATTTTACTTTGGGGTTTAAGAAAATACACTGGAAAAAATAAGAAATTAACGGACAAAAAAATAGTGATTTAATTTTAAATTGGGAGCGGAAGGACTCACTAGCTCAACTAATGGTTGATGCAAAAATAAGCTACGTCATACACGCGACGCAGACACGAGCAGCAGGTGTTTTAATTGAGCTTCAAGGAGGCACGAGAGAGAACAAGAGGACTGTTAGAAAACCACAGCAAACGCGTGTAATAAAAACTCTTGTATTGTACATACTGAACATCTTTGAAATCTGGAGAGGCAGCCGGTAAGAGAATGTAGTCTACTTCCGGTCTTTTCCATCAAAGTCTGCCGCTGCTCCGGTAACGTTGTTTGTGCTATTAATAGCTTCTAACCGCAGCATTCGTTGCAAGTGGGGATGCTAATGTTGTCTGCCTATACCGTGAACTGTAAACTAAGTTGTCACTTGTTAGAAATAAGGTGATGGTGAGGCTGCAGTAGCCGTTTTGTATAAGTGATGGTTTATGCATTTAATACTTTATTATTGAATGTTCCACAATTGGAAAATGTTATTTCTGCGTTGTTTGTGTACTTTTTAAGTTTAAAATTCCAGTATATTTTGTACAAGAATTTATATCTGAGAAAGTCAATTATTTTGCACATGTTTGTGTCGGTTTATTGTTGTGTGGATTGCTGATATTCATGTGTGTTTTCTATGTTTCTGTTTATCTTCAAAGGTTTTTTACCTAAAGGTTAATGGCAAGAGAAAATAGCGAGCTACTGTTTAACTTAAAATAAAAAGGAAAGAAAAGTGTAAACGTAGCTACTGCCTGGGACTCAAGTCATTACATTTTGAGTAGAATCCAGTTTTCCCAAAACCTCCAATAGATGTCAATTCCTTTTTCAAGTTGGGGAAAAAGTACAAAACAGCAAAAACCACGGACAACTTGACAATGGTACTGTTGATCTTCTTTGAGACAGTTGTTTACAGGTTTTCTGTTGCTGACCCGACGACGATTGAACGCCTGAAGGAGGCTCCCATGATGTGAAAGTAACCTCTCTGTGAGCTGAGCCCTTGACAAGGAGGGACGAGTCTTGGGTTCATGAATTACAGGCCCCGACGGCGACAGAAGAAACAATGGCTGCGATTACAACAATGTCCAAAACCACTCATATGCAACAGCGCACCAATACATGAAGATCACCTGAACCACCCAAATCCATGCTAGCCTATCAATAATCTTGAATTTTTTGAATTTGTATTATGACTACTAATTTTGTACTTTACTTTTGCACATGTTGAAAATGTTATGACCTTGTTGCACATAACCAAAAAGTATTAGCTTAGGATTTCTATGGATACTTTTGTTTGTGTGCTGTTTGACCATATGATTGTATGATAACCAGGATATATGTTCATTGTTGTACTGTTAATATGACTTTTATTACCTATGAGACCCATCAGGGCGAATGCCGTTTCAGTATTATGGTAATCCGTGGTGGTTTTATCTCTATTATGGAGTTTTCCCACTCGGTTGATGGTGTTGATGATTTATCCTACTTTGACTATGTTTTCGGTGTGGTAAATGGAGTTATGATTTAAAATATTATTGTATGGTCATCTGAGATGACCAAGGAGGGATTGTTACGTATTTTAAGAACATAAACTGCCTCCACATAGACCCTAGGAAGCAGATTCAAACACACAAGCTGCATTACCCTCACATAGCCACTAGGAAGCAGGATCGAACACGCTGCAATAACTACTTTAGCTCACCTTTAGACGGGGGCGGAGCCATTACGTCACCCCGGCCACGCCCGGGGTGACGTAAAGCGGGGGATTCGAAGTGGAGAGGCCAGAGATTTCACCCACACCCGCAGAGAGTCATACTAAAGTTATATCTCTCACACGTGTTCAACACGCTTCCTCTCCTTTTGCTCCATAGTATAACTTACCATACCGAAATACTTTACCAAATAAAGTAAATGATTTAAATGCAAAAACAAAACTCCATTGATTGTGATGACATTGACATAAAAACTGTCAAAAGGGTAATTACGGGTATCTCTAAACCATTAGCACACATCTGTAACCTGTCATTCCAAACTGGACAATTTCCTAATAAAATGAAAACAGCCAAAGTCATACCGATGTACAAAACTGGCAATAAACACCACTTCACAAATTATAGGCCAATCTCTCTGCTCCCAAAATTCTCTAAAATTCTTGAAAAACTCTTTAATGACAGATTATGCAAATCCATAGATAAATACAAATTACTCACCGACAGTCATTATGGATTCAGAACAAACCGGTCAACAGCACTAGCCTTAACAGAACTCACAGAAGAAATCACTAACGCCACGGACAATAAGAAATTTGCGATCGGGACATTTATAGACTTAAAAAAAGCATTTGATACTATAAATCACAATATATTAATTACAAAACTAGAACAATATGGGATCCGGGGGGTAGTTTTGAATTGGGTGAGGAGCTATTTAGAGAGAAGGCAACAATTTGTGATGATGGATGGATTTAAGTCAGAATGCTTGGACATTGTGTGTGGGGTTCCGCAGGGGTCAGTGCTGGGACCAATGTTATTTAACATGTATATCAATGATATTTGCAACGTATCGAAATCTCTGAAATTCATACTTTTTGCCGATGACACAAATATACTGGTTTCTAAGGAAAATTTGCAGCAACTTCTGTCCACATTGACCGTAGAGATTAGTAGACAAAAAAAATGGTTTGACAGAAATAAGTTATCTCTAAACCTAAATAAAACTAAAATTATGATATTTGGAAATTGTAAAAAATCGGAAAACATTGAGGTACAAATAGAGGGTGTAAACTTAGAAAGGGTATATGAAAACAAATTTCTAGGGGTAATCATTGACGACAAAATTTGCTGGAAACCTCATATAAAACACATACAAACCAAACTATCAAGAAACATCTCAGTCCTGTGCAAAGCCAAGGACTTCCTGAATAATAAATCACTCCATATTCTTTATAACTCATTAATATTACCATATTTGTGTTACTGTTCAGAAATCTGGGGAAACACATACAAAAGCTATTTACAACCGTTGTGTATTCTTCAGAAGCGAGCCATTAGAATAATCCATAATGTAACTTATCATGAACATACTAATCAACTATTCATACAGTCCAAAACTCTCAAATTTGCTGATCTGGTTGAATTCAAAACTGCCCAAACAATCTTCAAAGCCAGAAATGATATGCTACCAAAAAACATACAGGCAATGTTTTCTGAAAGGGAGGGACGTTATAAGTTAAGGGGACAGCTGAACTTCAAGGTCCACCACACACGCACAACGAAAAAGAGCTTTTGTATCAGCATCTACGGAGTTAAATTGTGGAATAAGTTAAGTGTGGAAGTACAGAAAAGCCAAAGCATAAGACAGTTCAAAAACAAATATAAAGACATCATCTACAAATGTACAGAAATTTAGAAAAGCCTCTGTAACATTGACATATGTAGACTGTAGTTTTGTAATATACATGGTATTTATATTTGTAATATCTATATATATAGTAACTTATAATATACATGTATAGGTATTTATAATGTAATATAAATTGTTTATAGTATATATATATATAATTGTTTACAATTATATATATAATTGTTTACAATATTTGTGTGTGATTATATTGACTATTTATAAATATACGTATATATATATACGTATATATATATATATATATACACACAATTATTCTGTATTCATATTTGTATGCATTATTATAGCTTGTATTATACTGACATGTTGGTGACATCTATCCAAGCTAAATTGATCTATTAAGGGGTAGGACTAGATACGTTTTTTTACTTCCTCCTACCCCCTTTCGAGCATGTAGAATTTTTTTTTTTTTAATTTGACTTCTTTTGTGTTTTTTTTTGTTGTCTCTTATTTTTTATTTCATCTATTAATAATCAATTGATAATCATTAATTGATTAATAATCATGTTTTTTTATTGCTTGCATGTTCGAAACAAAGACAATCAATCAATCAATCAATCAATCAATCAATAAATAACTGTTAAAAGCTATCCCGGATTTGAACCCTTTCCTTGAAGAACTCTCTGCAGCTCCAAATTTTTGGGTGCAAAGCTTCTGGTGATATTAAATGCATCCAATAAAGTTAGGCTACTTAGCCACTTTTGCCACGCTTGAGCCATTTCTTGCGGGATTTGGTCATCCCAACCCAGCTTTGATCCCAATCCCACCCATTTGTTGAGCCGAAATCCCCCTTTGGCGCACAGGTGTGTGAGGTTCTCATAGAGATATGTTGCTTGCTCCACAGTATTTACAGCTTTTAAGCAGTCGTCAACGTAAAAGTTCTGCCGGATGGTGTTTACAATCTCAGCTGCATTATCATTTTGGTTGTCATCAGCTGTCTTCAACAGGGCAAATATGGCACAACTTGGGGAAGAGACAGCTCCAAAGATGTGCACTGTCATCCTGTGCTCTGCCTGCTCTTGTGTAACATCCCCATCTGGCCACCAGAGAAAGCGCAGATAGTTTACATCCTCTTTTGCCACTCTCACCTGGTGGAACATTCCCTCAATGTCAGTCATAATAGCTATGGAGCCCTGGCGTAAACGAAGCAATACGTCTACCAGTGAATTTGTTAAGTCAGGGCCTTGCAGCAGCTCTTTGTTTAGAGATGTTCCACCGTACACGGATGCACAATCAAACACCACGCGCAAAGTCCTTTTGCGTGGGTGGTAGACTCTGTGATGTGGTATAAACCATGCTTTTCCACTTTTATGTTCCAACTGGTCTTGTGGTATGACTTCTGATTATCTTTTTGCTACAACATCCTTCATGAATTCTTTGTATTCGTTAAAGAACTTTAGATCTTTTTTGAACTTCTTTAACAGGTGCTGTGCCCTTTGCTGGGCTACAGCTTTGTTGTTGGGAAGATTCACATTATTTTATTTATTTATTTATATATTATCCTTACGAAAGGGGAGCTTTAAGCTGTAATGGACATTTTCCAGTACAGCTGAGCTTGACACTTTGTCCACAATTTTATTTGTATAGCCATTAATCACCATTACAGTCTCAAAGGGCTTAACATAGTTATGACACCCCCCTTTACCCATGCCCCCACACGGGCAAGAAAAAACTCCCTTGAAATCAGCAAGGAAAAAATCTTGAGAAGAAACGCATAGTAGGGGATCCCTTCTTCCAGGGATGGTCAGGAGTGCAATGGGTGCCACAATTGACACACAGGTAAATCCATGCACATCATATTAAAATGGTGATGGGCTGTTACGTAGGTGGGTTGGCTCATCATTGTTATCGTGTTCCGTTCAATGTTGACATCAGGTTGGTATAGGTAGTTATTTTGTATGAGGAATTTAATCCCTTTTCTTTTCCCCCCCTCTGCTCAGGTACCCCCGCCCCTCCCTGTAGAGTATCCTGCAGGCCCAGTGGTGACAACAGCTGAGGGCAATTACAATCAAAAGGGGCGGGTGGATAAAGCCTGTGCTCTCCCACACCACTTGGCTCTAAGCCACGGTTGATACTGGTTGTATTGTGTTTGGGCGCTACGCCATTGATGTGGACATCATTTGTAGGCTACCTGTCACATTTGTAGGCTTTCATGCCATTGTTTGTAGGCTCTCATGCCATTGTTTGTAGGCTCTTTAGCCTTCATTATGTTGTCTTGCTGGTCTTGCCCGGCAAGTTAGTTTTCCCTGGCGATAGTCATTTGCTTGTGTGGTACTAGTTTGTATTATCAAGCTGAGTGGGTTATTGTTTAGTGCTTGTTTGTCTTACTGTTGTTCCTGTTTTGTTCTCCCTTTCCCTTATCCCTTTCCAGTCAATAAATATTATTATTCACTTTAGAAAACGTGTTTGCTTTGGATCCTTTCTACTAGCGGGACCTGTGCTTTGGCACCTGCTGTACGGGCTGAGGTCACGCCAGCCCTATTCAGTGTAGGCTGTGTACATTTATAGTTTAGTTAAATACATTGTATGTGACATGGGCTTCTGGCCGGTTATCCATGAGGAGAGTCCAGGCATCCAGTCCAGTACCCGCAACACGCTAGAACAGACAGAATAGTGAATTAGAACGGAAAAGTACATAGTGGGAATGTATATTGTAATAAGAAAAGCACAATCGAACAGTGGTCTTCACTTCGCATCTGTCGTTTTCACACTCCTATGTTCCAAATGCAAGATTGTAGAGGTGCGTTTTGAGCTTTCCTTTGAATAGCTCTACAGAGTCAGCTTCCCTGATCGCTGATGGCAGCCTATTCCATAGAAAGGGGGCTCGATAGGCAAACGCTCTGTCCAGCCGATTTCTTTTTAACCTTCGGCAATGAAAGAAGGCCATCTCCCGGAGGGACCGAGAAGGACTATAAGGAATGATCAGGTCCTTCAGGTAGGATGGAGATAATCCATGCAAGGCTTTATAGGTTAGCAGTAGCACCTTAAAGTCTGATCTGAAAGTTATTGGTAGCCAGTGCAGAGAGGCTAGAATAGGTGTGATATGATCAAACCTTCTCGTTCTGGTCAGCAGTCTAGCTGTCGCATTGTGTACAAGTTGTAGACTTTTTGTGGTAGAGTTCGGTAATCCCGAGAACAGTGCATTGCAATAGTCCAGTCACGAAACAAATGCATGAATCAGTGTCTCTGCATCCGCTGCAGATAACATTGTTCTGATTCTTGCAATGTTTGTCAGATGGAAAAAGGCAATTCTAGTTATACTTCTTATATGTTGGCCAAAGCATAGTTGAGGGTCAAACAGGACACCAAGATTTTGGACGGACGCACTCTGTGGGATAGCGAGGCCATCCAACCACAGAGAGACATCCTCAAACTCTCCCGGTCCCGCTTCGAGCCGATAATTATCAGCTCTGTCTTCCCAGTGTTAAGCTGTAGGAAGTTTTTTGACATCTAGCCCTTCACAGCAGCCAGACAGGACTCAACCCTTTGAATCTGGGCCGAGTCCCCGGAATCTACAGGAATGTAGAACTGGGTGTCATCCGCATAGCAATGGAAACTAATTCCGAAGCTGCGGATAACGTCGCCCAGGGGAAGCATGTATATTGCAAAAAGTAATGGACCAAGGACCGACCCTTGTGGTACGCCAAAGCGTAATTTACAGTGCTTTGATTCTGAACCCTCATGAAGCACAAATTTGTTTTCTATCTGTGAGGTAAGATTCAAGCCAACCAAGAGCCGTACCCCCGAAACCAACATAGTGCTCAAGACAGTGAAGAAGAGTGCTGTGGTCGATCGTGTCGAACGCAGCGCTCAGGTCCAACCGCACAAGCATTGAGCTTGTATTTTTATCCAAAGCAAGAAGGATGTCATTTACAACTCTTGTAATAGCAGTTTCAGTTGAGTGGAAATTCCTGAACCCCGACTGGAAAGGTTCGAAGAGATTGTTCCTCATCAGATAATCAACGATTTGCTTTGCTACAATCCTTTCCTGTACCTTGGACAGGAAGGGCAGATTCGATATAGGCCGATAGTTCCTGACTAATTCAGGATCTAGGCCAGGCTTTTTGAGTAGCGGTTTTAACACCGCAGCCTTGAAATTGGAGGGAACAATTCCTGTTGAAAACGAGAGATTCATAAGCGAGAGGATTGCAGGCCCCACCGTGGGAAGAAGTTCCTTGAGAACCCTGGAAGGGAGAGGATCCAACATACAAGTTGTTGGCTTTGATGCCTTTATCACCCTTTCAAGTTCCACCAAAGGAATTGCCTTGAACTCCAGGAGAGTTGCGTCAGAGTTCCCCATCCTACTTGAGTCGCGTAGCGTTATAAAGCTGCTAAAGCATTGGAGTAGACTAACCATACAGAATGGCATACTGTACAAGATAAGGAAAGATCCCCAGGTGAACAAGAAGATCTTCCAGTTCATAGTACCTGACTCGTTGAAGCAGAAAGTCCTCCAAGGTCTCCATGACTCAGCAGGTCACCAAGGCCAGCATCGTACCGTGTCTGTGATGAGGCAACGGTTCTTCTGGAGTGGCATGGAACGTGATGTTGTGAACTATGTTCAGTCCTGCCAGCGCTGCATAGTAGGGAAGACACCTGAGCCACACAGCCGTGCTCCACTCAAGAACATTGTCACCTCTGAGCCTATGGCGTTGGTCTGCATAGACTTTTGGACTGCTGAGCGAGGGAACAAATCTGTGGATGTTCTAGTTGTGACTGACCATTTCTCCAAGTTGGCACACGCCTTCCCATGCAAGAACCAGACTGCCAAGCAGGTCGCTCGTCGTCTCTGGAATGACTTATTTTTCATTTATGGCTTTCCTCGTCGTATCCATTCGGACCAGGGAGCCAATTTTTAGAGCAAACTGATCAAGGAGCTTCTAGAGATGGCTGGGGTGCAGAAGTCCCATACGACTCCGTAACACCCCATGGGAAATGTTGTCACAGAGCGATTTAACAGGACCCTGGGAAATGTGATTAGGTGTCTTCCCCTTCAGTCCAAAGCAAAGTGGCCACAAATGCTTCAGCAACTTACCTTCTGCTACAACTGCAAGGCGCATGAGACGACAGGGTTTGCACCATTCTACCTAGTGTTTGGGAGAATCCCTCGTCTCCCTGTCAACGTCATGTTTCAGCATGCTCTCACCAGTGAGACTGTTGTCAGCCACTCAGACTTTGTGTCCCACCTGAAGAAGGATCTGGGTGAAGCCGCTTAGATGGTGCAGAGGAACAGTCTCAAAGAACAAACTCGCCACGCCAAGCTTTACAACCGCAAGGTCAAGGGATCACCCCTCGTCGTTGGAGACCGAGTGTAGATCGCCAACAGAGGTGTGCCAGGAAAACGCAAGGTTGCAGACAAGTGGGAGTCGACCCCATATGAAGTAATCTCAGTCAGACCGGAGATCAATGTCTGCAGAGTCAAGGATTGCCTGACAGGTAGAGAGAGAGTCGTTCACCGGAATCTACTACTCCCTGTCAGCTTCCTGCCCTGCGAGAGAGGCGTGGACCGTGGGTCAGAGCACTCAGAATGTGACGCAGCTGCGCACGGTAGTGATGCATGTCCTGATGTGCCTGACGTGATGGAAGACAGTGATGTACGTACAGTCAGCTGGCTGATGCAGACAGGAGAAGAGGAAGTCCATTCAGAAGAGGAGGATGACTCGCTTGACCGGAAGTCTGATGTTGCCCAGTCTGACTCTTTCTCAGTTGCCGCTTCCAGTCAGGACAGTAAACAAATACCTGCAGAAGATGTTCACCATGCTGCTGTCGATGGTGTGGAAGGCCCACCACAGTGCTCTGAAGGCATAGTCCCTGACACAGACGTGATTCCTCCGGAGGCTGTTCGTTCAGACGAGACCACTTTGGACACTGACGCTGCTGACATTGCTTCTCCTGACAGTAACCCTCCAGACATTGACTCCCCGGGCACTAACGCCCCTGAGACAGCCATTCCAGACACTGACTGTCCAGACAATGAAGTTCCAGGCCCTTTGGCTCAGGTGGTTGGCACACAGCCTGGCTGTTATGGTCTCAGGGATCGTAGTTCCATGGAGCCTCCCCAACGCCTTATTTGTCAGATGAATGAGCAAGTAGTAGAGGAGGATTCTGTGTCCACAGTATCAGTTAGTACGTTGTTTCAGTTCTTTAGAGATGCACTTTCGGTTTGAGTATCAGGGTTAAACAAGTATTTGACCAAAAAGGAATCTAGATAGTACTTGAAGCTACAGGAACAATGTTTTGCATTTCAGAGGTGTAGCAGGCATCTCTGAGTCCGTGTTTAGTTAGGAGTTTGATTGCCTTCCTTTCTTCTTCTTTCCACACAGAGTTTTAGAACTGACACGCACTCTAGTTTTGTTCCTTGTAATGCACAGTTTTATAGTTATTTTTTTATATGAAGTATTGCACCCCCCCCCCCCCCCCCCCCCAGAGATGCTGAATCCACATCCAAACACGATATAAGGAAGTACATAGTATACGAGACCTGTCTCATGGAGCTGTTCGAGGTGTGTCCTGTGTGCAAGCGTGTTTGCACTGTGAAAAACAAAGTGCTTGGGACATTCATATCAGTGAAACCGCTGTGTGAGTATTGCGAGTATTCCCGAATTTGGAAAACGCCAACCTCTTCTGGAAAGCACACCAGCTGGGAACTTGCAGCAGTGTACATCAGTGGAGCCTCTTTCTTCAAACTTCAAAGGGTAAATGAGTGAATAAGTAAATAATAATTTGCCCCATTGTTGAACATGGCATATGTTTTACATTATCAAGTCTTTTTTTTTTTTTTTCATCAGGTGTTCAAGGCAATGCATCTGCAGATTTTTCTGTATGATACCTTTCGTCGGCATGCCAGAATGTTTATAGAGCCAGCTATTGTCCATAAATGGAACCATTCCCAAGATGTGATGCTGCAGAAGCTCAGCGAAGAAAGTAAAGTAATACTTGGTGGCGACATGAGGGCTGATTCTCCAGGTATATATTTTTAAATAATAATAATAATAATAATACATTTAATTTAGAGGCGCCTTTCAAAACACCCAAGGTCACCTTACAGAGCATATATTCATCATACATTTTTTAAAAAAAAAAACAAGACATTGTGGAAAAAATAAATAAATAAATAAATAAATAAGTAAACATAAGCAATAAGAAATAAATAAAACAAAAACAAGACAAAACAAAACAAAAAAAAAACAATCAAAACAGTGATCAGTTAGACGTTGTGTGCGAGTTTGAACAGGTGAGTTTTGAGTTGTGACTTGAAGGTTGTAATGGTGTCTGACTGTTTTATGTGTGGGGGGAGGGAGTTCCAGAGCCTGGGTGCTGAACAGCTGAATGACCGGGCACCCATTGAAGTGAGTTGTGATGTGGGGATACATAGTAGTCCAGCAGAGGTTGAGCGGAGGGAGCGGGAGGGAGTGTATTCTTGGAGGAGGTCGCAGAGATAACTGGGGGCTAGGTTGTGGAGAGCTTTGAAGGTGAGGAGTAGGGTTTTGTATTGGATGCGGTAGTGTACTGGGAGCCAGTGAAGTTGAATGAGGACAGGGGTGATGTGGTCAGATGATTTGGTGCGGGTGATGATCCGGGCGGCTGAGTTCTGAATGATCTGCAGTCTGTTGATGAGTTTGGTGGGGAGTCCGGTGAGGAGGGCGTTGCAGTAGTCTATGCGTGATGTGACAAATGAGTGAACTAGGATTTCAGTGCTGGATTGGGTCAGTGATGGGCGGAGTCTGGCGATGTTGCGGAGGTGGAAGAATGCAGTCCGGGTGATGTTGTGAATATGGGGTGCGAATGAGAGGGTGTTGTCCAGGATGACGCCGAGGCTCTTGACTTTGGAGGAGAAGGGTACTGGGAATCCATCGATAATTATGAGTGGAGCTGGGGTGTGTTGTGATTTAGTGAGGGTGGATTTGGATCCGATGAGCAGGGCCTCGGTCTTGTTTCCATTGAGTTTCAGGAAGTTCCTGCTCAACCAGCTCCGGATCTCTTCCAGGCACGTGATGAGGGAAGTGGGGGGGATGGCAGCGGTGGGTTTGGTGGAGATGTAGACCTGTGTGTCGTCAGCGTAGCAGTGAAAATGGACCCCATGGTGACGGAGGAGTGTGCCCAGCGGGAGGAGGTAAGTGGTGAAGAGGAGTGGACCCAAGACTGACCCCTGGGGGACACCCAGTGAGACACCTGAACACCCAGACTTGTGGTTGCTTAGTTGAACAAATTGTTGACGGCCGGTGAGGTAGGATGTAAACCAGGAGAGTGCAGCACCAGTGATCCCAATACCAGCTAGGCGGTCCAGGAGCAGAGGGTGGGAGATGGTGTCGAATGCTGCGCTGAGATCGAGGAGGATGAGAATGGTGAGTAATCCAGAGTCGGCTGCAAGGAGGAGGTCGTTGGTGATTTTGACTAGGGCTGTTTCAGTGCTGTGTTTTGGACGGAAGCCAGATTGGAACGGTTCGTGGAGATTGTTAGTGTCGAGGTGGGACTGTAGTTGTGCGGCAACCACCCTTTCAAGTGTTTTGGAGATGAAAGGGAGATTGGAGATGGGCCGGTAATGGTTAAGGTCAGTTGGGTCAGCACCAGGTTTTTTCAGGATGGGAGTGATGGCAGCCAGCTTGAGAGTGGGGGGTACAGTACCAGTAGTGAGGGAGGAGTTAATTATGTTGGTGATCATGGGGGAGATGGACGGAAGACATGCTTTGACAAGGGAGGTGGGAAGAGGAAATGCTAAGAGTAGGATATGTCTGATTGTAAATGACTACGAATACATAAACGCATACCAGACAAATAAAATATTGTGACTATGTTTTCACAGGGCACTGTGCACAATTTGGGAGCTACACCATGATGGACATCAACACCAAAACTATTGTCAATCTCCAGTTGGTTCAGGTAGGCGTGACGAATAAAGTGTAGTGTTCTGTTTCTTGTTTTTAAATTTTGGCATTGTCACAAATTTTAAATATGGACCCGTACTTCTGTTTTTTGACAGAGCAATGAGGTTAGAGGAAGCTCCCATATGGAGAAGGAAGGCCTGAAGAGGAGCCTGGCATTGTTGGATGCACGTGGTGTAACCATCGATAGCATCGTCACTGACCATCATCCACAAATCCAGAAATATCTGAGGGACAACACTCAATTTTATGACGTCTGGCACATGGAGAATGGTACACTCACCCAACGAAACATTAGAAACCTACTTATAGCAGGGACCCCCTTTTGCCTTCAGAACAAGATACAAGAAGTATTCAGTACATATTTCGGTGCATAATGATAGGATAGTATCTTGTAGTAATTCATATTGGGTTCACTTCCGATTCTAAAAATATTTATTCTGATTTGTAGGAATTACAAAGCAACTACATAAAATTAGCAAAACCAAGGACTGCCAGAAAGTAAAGACGTGGATGCGAGCCATCAGAAACCACATCTATTGGACGGCGGCATCGTCAATAACCGGGCCGGAGAGAGTGGCAAAATGGACCTCCCTCCTGAACCATGTTCAGGATATTCATACTCATGATGACCCCCTCTTCCCAAAATGTCTACATCCAATTGGTTTGACTATATTGATTAGCTGCAAGTCCAGTCATTACCAATAAGTAGGATATAATGCATGATATTTTTGTCTTTCAGCAACTCCTGCATTCTACAAGCTGGAGAAGGCGCTGACCAAGAAGACAGTCCTGAGGGATATAGCAAAGCTCAGTCCCCACCACCAGACGTCCTCTTTGGAGGCATTCCACGCCGTGATCCTGCGGTTCGCTCCTAAAAATGTGGTCTATCCATTTCTAGGAATGTTGTGCAGGTAAATTAAGCTGCGATTACTTGTTGTGAACATTTGCCCATTTCTTGCAATTATTTTCATGTTTGATTTTTCTTTTTAATGTCAGACTCTACCTGGCTGCACTGCATTACAATGATAATTCTGATAGAGGACAAGCCACTACGTCATCAGGGGATCTAATGTTCAGACTGACCTTTCTAAGGCCAGGAAGGGAGTATGCAGAGCCAAACCAGTGAAGACTGAGGCGACATTCCGTAAGTGTCAACTTTATTTTTTACTCAGAAAATGAACATTTATATTGAACATGAGACAAAGTACTGCAACTCGGGTACTTCCAACACAATAAATGAACAAATAAATACACATAAATACCTCAAAATATACCAAATATTCAAAGTGCAAAATTTCAATGCATGAACAGTTAATCAATGAATAATCTAGTAACTAGTGATTCCCTTTTGTGTGTATTGCACAGAATATGTGAATGATTTGATGGACATCTTCATGGAGAAGGTCTTTGTCGACCCAGCATCCTACAGAGCAGTGATTCTGAAGATAAACATCCCGCGGGAACCGTCTTCAGAATATGAGCATCCAGACAAGGAGGAGGTCATCGCCAGCTACGTCTCCAGATTTCATCAAGGGAGGGTGGTTTGAAGCCTCCGTATCTTCCATGGGCGTCCGGGGAGTTCAGCTGTGGCACCAATGTCGCTCCTCAGTCTAACAGCCTACTGGATAGACTCCAGCTTTACTTTGCGCAACGTGGTGCTGCATGCAAGCGAGTTGCGCGGCTCTCATACTGCAGAGCGTATCCAGAAAGCAACAGAAGAGATGCTCGCCAAGTGGGATATCAACAAGGACCAAGTGCATGTTGTTATGAGGGACAACGCTGCCAACACGAAGAAGGTAAGCCTATCTTGTTATTGACCACTTTGATGTTTAACTCAGTCAAACATTCAGTCAGTAAAGTTCTTGCTGGTTGCAGAAAGTCAGAGAACATAACGAGAAACAATGTAAAAAATATCATTTTTTGCAGCATCTTTTAATGAATTGTCATGAGGTAAACTTCCATTTGATGATTTTGACATGATCTACTGGATGTATATTAAATGTTACCTATTCCCAAATATAATTACGTGTACCCAGGATTTATTTGAAATTATGTATAGATAACGTGTCTGTTTGTCGGAATACCATGTTAACAGGCTAGAAGTTAGCCTAGCTTTATCAGCTAACTCACGTCAGCGTAGCCACTAGCAGCAAGCTGTTATTGAGACAGCAAACAATTTAAAACAAAACATTAATATCCAGTTTAAATTATATTCTCTCATCATCCTCTCTCCCAATCTCTGACTGTAGACATTTGCAGACATGGGGGTGCAAAGCCTGGGCTGCCTCGCACACACATTGCAACTAGTGTTCATCAAAAGGCCTTCTCGCCCAGCAAAGCATCATCGATGCTGTCGCCAATGCGTGGAAACTTGTTGGTCATTTTAAGCATTCACCAAAGGCCTACTCAATCCTCGAAGACATTCAGGTTATCATTTTATTACGTTATCTTTTTAGTAATTGCACTTTTCCCCTCCCTGTCATGTGTTTGGAATAACGCAGTTTAAAATAATATTTTTTATTTTATTTTTTTCAGTAACTGGTAATCTGGCCCCTCCTGGACTGCCAATACGGCGGCGGTCGTCAAGAAGGCTCAGCAGGAAGCTCAGGAGGAACAACGTGGGAGAGAAGCTACTGGTGACCTTCTACCACTCCACCATCGAGAGTGTTCTGACGTTCTGTATCTCAGTGTGGTTTTCACAGTGCACTGAGGCAGAGCGGAAGAAACTCCAGGGAGTGATAAACACCGCACAGAGGATCACCGGCTGCCCCCTCCCCTCCCTGAAGGACATATACATATCCCGCTGCCTCAGCAGAGCGGAGAGAATCAAAAAGGACAGCTCACACCCTGGCTTTCACCTGTTCGACCTGATGCCCTCTGGCAGGCGCTATAGGTCCATCAGAACCAGGTCTTCACGGTTCAGAGACAGCTTCTTCCCAGAAGCTGTGTCCACCCTGAACACACACATGCACTGACCCCCGACTGACTGACCCCCGACCGCAAGCATAGTTCTATTTCAATTGCACTGAATGCGCATGTGGTTTCTGTGGACGGTGTGGGGTGCACAACCTCCCACTGCATTTATTTATACATTATTTACATTTCTATTTGGTATACTGTTGTACTTGTTCTATTTATATTTATTTATTTTCTCGAATGCACCAATTGGGAAAGCTTACTAAAAATGTTGTTGTACTTGACTCGTGCAATGACAATAAAAGGCTTTCTATTCTATTTCTATTTTTCTATTCTATTCTAACTAATTATTACGTGGGAAGGCGTGGCTGACTGATGGGGGAGTAGTCTTTGCAGAGGCATCCGTCAGCCAATCAAATCGCTTCCCGCTGACAACAACAACAAAGCCGGGTTTTTCCCGCTTCTTCCTGCTTGCTGTGTTGTCATTGCAAGATGGATCCCGTTGTAGCAAGGATGGTGTTAGTTCAGGTTGCTGGTGCTTTGGTCCACCGACGTGGAAAGCAAGTGCATCGGCGTTGGTGGGTTCACCCCTTTCTCCGGACACGCAACCATAGAGGGGAGTATCACGCACTTGTGCAGGTGTTGCGTCTGGATGCTCTCCTATTCCATCAATATTTTCGTATGCCTCCGGACCACTTCGACGAGTTGCTTGGCAAGGTCGGTCCTCTCATTACCGTGGCAGACACACGGTTTCGTTCTGCAACTGGCCCTGCCGAGCGACTCGCCATTTGCCTACGGTAAGGATACTTTTTTTTTAATGATCACATAACTAGCGTTTCCATACAGCTCATTGGTGTGCACATACTGCTAGGCTATAGAAAAGGTGCCCATTTCCATCCACGGTGTTGTTTGCATAAAATGTCCTAATTAGGGAAGACATCCCATCTATAGCCATAGTAGTGTGCAGAGTGTTCCTGGTAAATCTCAGGTTATGTGGTAGAGCTATCTGTAAACAATCTAGTCATATTAGTTGTGGATGTCACATGGGATTATTTATGTATCAATGAAGAGTGTTTCAGATAAATGTGTTCCATCATAAAGCCTTTCTATGAACATGGTATGCAAGCAACCATGTATGAATAATAAATATAACTAAGCTGTCATGACTCATGCCCTGTATATTTTAAAGTATATGTGAAGTATTTTCTTTAATGCTTTCTTTGTTAGGTATCTTGCCACTGGCGATTCCTTTCACACGATTGGCTTCAGCTATCGTGTGGGCACTTCGTCAGTGTGTAGGATAGTGCGGGAGGTAGCCAGTGCCATCTGGACTGCTTTGGTGGAGGAGGAGATGTCTGTTCCCACGAGGGCGGACTGGAGCACCATGGCCGAGCAGTTTGAGTGGCGCTGGAACTTCCCCAACTGCATCGGAGCGATTGATGGGAAGCATGTTGTGATACAAGCTCCAGTTAACTCTGGCTCCTTGTATCACAATTACAAGGGCACCTTCTCCCTGGTCCTCCTCGCCATAGTGGACGCCGACTACCTGTTCCGGGTTGTGGATGTTGGAGGCTACGGCAGGACGACTGACAGCGGCTCCCTCCGTATCTCCGCGTTTGGGGAAGCTCTTCGCGATGGCACCCTTGACCTCCCTCCCGCCCGTGTCATCTCCGGCGCAGAGCAGCGGGGGCCACTTCCTCACGTGTTTGTGGGGGATGAGGCGTTCCCACTCATGACCCACCTGCTGCGGCCATTCCCTGGACAACATCACACTCTGGAGAAGCGAGTGTTCAACTACCGCCTCAGCCGGGCTCGTCTGGTAGTGGAATGTGCCTTCGGAATCTTGGCATCTAGGTGGCGCATGTACCGGCGCGTGATTGGCACCATTCCTGTGGTAGCTGAGGTGTGTGTGAGGGCCACCTGTGTGCTGCACAACTTTCTTGAGAGGAAGAAGCTGCAGGGGAGAAGACACAGGGTGGAACCGAACATCGAACCATCGACTGATCCTGAAGCCCTGTGTGATGCACCCAGGATGGGCTCCAACAACGCCACCAGACTGACCATCCAGATGCGGGAGGCCTACTGTGCGTTCTTCAACGAGGAGGGTGCAGTGCCATGGCATCCAAGAGCCTAGCAACACAAAGGCTCTTTAACCAAACAGCTCTTTTAAGAGCTACCCATATCTTAAGTGTTACGTATTTTAAGAATCTAAGATACCCACACATAGACCCAATGAAGCAGGACCAAACATATAAGCCGTAAATACCATACATAGCCACAAGGGGAGCAAGACCTTACTGAAGGCTGTAATAAATACTTTAGCCACAGAAGGCAGCACCACAGACCAGACGAGAAAAAGAGAAAGCCGAGGGTTATCTCACATCGGCTCCCCCCCACTACTTCCGGACCGCGCTGTTCAGACCATAACAGCCTACAGATCGAGCATTGTCTTCAGAATCTTCTCGGCAGCTATTAGACATAGATGGGTTTATGTTTTTGATCAGCTAGGAGACGCTCAGCACGTGTTTAGAATACATCTTCAATCTCTCTTTGCTTCAGAGTATCAGTTTACCATACCGAAAATACTTTATACAAATAAAGTCTCTTTAAAGCTATTCCTTTGGATTCGATCCCTTTCCTTGAAGAACTACGTAACATAAGAAAAGAAGCATATTCCAACTACACCTGCACCTTCCTATACCTGCGTATACATTGTACATTTGCTCAAGGTTAAGTTTTAAAAGTAACTGTAATAATGATTGTTAATGATCTTGTTAATGGTTTTGTTTTTTCCCAGATGACCCGAGCCAGCTTTCAAGAATCCCTATTGTCTTCCTGCAAGTGTACTGAATAATTATTAATATGCTAATATTAATATAACATAATTCCACTTCCAAATTATAATGTATTATATAAGGAACACATCACAATGAAAGTAATTTTTTTAATTAAGAACACAAAGAACAGAACAACAAAACGACAGAAACACCATAACTTAACAACATAACAAACATAACCTCACACACTCAGTCACTCACTCACTCACTCACTCACTCACTGTCATTCTCCCGAACCTCCCTAACCTCCCTATTCTGTAGCGCCGCCATATCCGCCCTTGAAACGATTTGGTACACCTCGTACCGCACCATGGCTCTACTTGGACTGGAGAGCCTTCTCATGGCGGGGAGGAGTGACATAAAAAAAATCTCATCCTCAGAGGGGGGCTGTGGCTGCGGCTGTGGCTGCGGCTGCGGCTGCGAGGCAAGTGTAGCCAGTGGCTCCATGAGCGCCAGCATGCCCTGCTCAAAAGAGGACATCTCAGTCCTACGTCGCTTCCTACCCCTGCCCTCTTCTGGGGGCTGCACACGCCACTGGCTCCTACCCACAGGTCCACCGTCCGCTGCTGGGGCCGTGGCTGGGGCTGGGGCCGTGGCTGGGGCTGGGGCTGGGGCTGTGGCTGTGGCTGTGGCTGCTTCATCTGCTGCTGGTGCTGGGGGTGACAGCGCACCTGCCTCTTCATGTGACCCACGTCCATGCTCCTCTGTCACCGCCATCACCGACACCGGGGATGGGTTCCGATGCTGGAGGTTGGAGGTGGTCCCTCTATTTTGGAGGAATGGCGCTAGGAAGCCCATGTACCTCCATACATGCTGCTTCTCACTGGCCCCTGCCCCACTCCTCTGGGCTTCCTTCTTCTTCACCCTCTCCCTCCGATATCGGTCCCTGAGGGATCTCCACCTCTTCATACATTCAGGCACTGTAAATAAATATATGAAATAAAATGATTGATCACATTACAATCTACTTCATTCTTTTCATTATTATTTTCTGTAAAGACTTGAACATTTATGTCTATGTACTCTTTATAATCTATGTATCAGTAGCTATGCTGTAGCTGCTATGTTACGTTTTTGGATTCTGCTTGCACGGTCCAAATCGAATTAATAAATACAGGGATATTGTTTCCAAAACGCATATGTATACAGAAAGTGCATGTTTAAACATGTGTCAGCAATTGCAACTATACATTCTAGGTAGCAGTTAATTAGATCTTTTGGAGGATGCAAATGCTGGACCATGCATGCTGTACTGCTAGCAGTCATTCAACACTGATTCATTTGAAAAGTAGTACATACATCGAAAATAATCAGAAAGGAAGTACATATTACCAGTTTCCCCCACCTCCAATAACACATCTTGCCATGCCCGATTTTTTAGTCTGATGTCCCTGTATGTGTACATGGACTGGTCGTACAAAATTGGCCGAGAACCAACGGCGATTATAAGTTTGTCCTCCATTTTTCAATTAACTTCTCATCGCTTTCCAGCTTTACAGTATCGTCAGAGCCCGAGTCGCGTCACAGTGCTTAAATTTGCATACGTGATCTGATTGGATGACGGATCCGTCGCTGCCGAAAAAGTTGAACATTTTTCAACTTCTTGACTGAGCCGAAGGCTCCAATGGAACGGACGGATCCACAATGCATTGCGCGTCCGTCCCCATTCAAAGTCAATGGGGATCAGTCAACGGACGGAGGTAGTGGGCACGGGGCGTAACGTTGCCGTAATGCATCCGGTGGAATCCCCGGGACACTCCGTTACTTTTTGCAACAAGTAGTGAGTAACTATACCTAATTACTTTTTAAAAGTAACGTTCCCCACACTTCTTGTCATTGTAAATCATTCCATCATTAGTCTACACTAGTGTTGAAAGGATGTTAGCCAACAAATAATTAGCCTTATTATAGAAGTGTTTAGAAAAGCAATACACAGTGATTTATTATAATTATTATTATTATTACTTTACAGGAAGAACTGAAAATGCCAACACAACGACTCCAGCAGGACGGCCTGTCAAATGGAACAGTACTCAGTACATGATGCAGGTAGGCTATATGGATGGAAGGAATCTTCCATCCATATAGAATCTCAATCAGCCTAAATAAATAAATAAATTTAGATGTGAGGTGAATAGTCCTACTTGTATTTTACACACGGATGTGAAAGTAACATTTAATTATTTTGCAGAGCCTTCTTAAAGGTCCCATGACATGCTATTTTATGCATTCTTTAATATAGGTATTAGTGGGCAACTAACGCAGTATTCAAAGACGTTCCCTAAATTCAGCCGTGGTGCAGAGTTACAGCCACTCCGAGCCAGTCGCACATTGAGCTTCCCCCAAATGCGCTGTTTCGGTGGGCGTGTCAAGGAGGAGGGTGGGGGTGTGGCCCTGAGCAGCTTGCAGCCACCATGCGCTCTGTTTACAGTGGATGTATCGCAATGGCGAGGCGCACACCCTTTAGCCGTGTTCTGTAAATATTCTAGAACACACGGGAGTCCTGGAGCTCTATATCTAAATATTATCATATAGCCTACACAGATATCTATATCATATAATATATATTATCACGGCCAAAAGCTGTGTGAGCCGATATTATGAATCTCAAACGACCGCGTTGGGTTCTCCGACGTTCCTGGTTCTTCAACGTCCACATCAATGTGAATACACACACTGTAACGCAAGTGTTTCTTGTCGGTTCTTTGACGTGTCTTGTATTTCCACAACGAGACTGTCGTGGGGGTTATCTGAGCCATGGTTGAGAAGGAATTGGGGGAAAGGAACTTTGGTTTGACTCGCTGAAGTACATGAACTGCGACATGCCGCCGGTTGCCGCGAGGCACCATCGCCCGGCAGCGGGCAGCCGGCAGCGCGCGGTTCAGTCGACTTCAGGTTGATGTGAAAGTGGAAGAACCAGAGACGTCGCAGAACCCGACAAAGTCGTTTGTGATTCATAATATCGTCTGGAGGCGCACACAATATGTTATATGATATAGATATCTATGTATTATATGATATTATTTAGATATAGAGCTCCAGGACTGTAACGCAAGTGTTGTACACTTCCTTGTTATTTGGATAACTGTTCTTGTTATTGTTCTGCTGTTGGTGTGATGGCGCATAACACGAATGAATGAATTGGGGGGCAGGAATTTTGGCTTTGACTCCCTCAAGAACATGAACCACGACATGGAGGAGAAAGGGATTGTTGGCGGCGAATGTCTCCCGCTTGAGCCCCGCTGAGGGACCACCGCCAGAGGCGGAGGTGCATAAGCGCTGCCCGGCAAAGATCCCTTTCTCCTCCTTGTCGTGGTTCATGGTCTTGAGGGAGTCAAAGCCAAAGTTCCTTCCCCCCAATTCATTCTCAACCTTGGCTGAGATAACCCCCAATACGAGTCTCGTTGTAGAAATACCAGAGACGAGAGTCCGAAGTGTTCTGCGCCATCACACCAACAGCAGAACGGTTATCCAAATAACAAGGAAGTGTACAACACTTGCGTTACAGTCCTGGAGCTCTATATCTAAATAATATCATATAATACATAGATATCTATATCATATAACATATTTTGTGCGCCTCCAGACGATATTATGAATCACAAACGACTTTGTCGGGTTCTGCGACGTCTCTGGTTCTTCCACTTTCACATCAACCTGAAGTCGACTGAACCGCATGCTGCCTGCTGCCGGCTGCCCGCTGCCGGGCGATGGTGCCTCGCGGCAACCGGCGGCATGTCGCAGTTCATGTACTTCAGCGAGTCAAACCAAAGTTCCTTTCCCCCAATTCCTTCTCAACCATGGCTAAGATAACCCCCACGACAGTCTCGTTGTGGAAATACAAGACACGTCAAAGAACCGACAAGAAACACTTGCGTTACAGTGTGTGTATTCACACACACACATGTGGCGCTTGCACGGTCGAGTCTCATTGGCGGGCCAACGTCTCTGGGCGGGCCAGGCAGAGTAAGGGGAGGAGCTGAGATTCCTCATGACGTCATGAGCACAGATTTCCAAATCAGCGCGCTTGAGCCTCCGTTTTTTCAAAGGCGAGCAGAACAGCTAGTGCTCGTTTTACACCAAACGCAAGTTTTAGCCACTGGGGGACCATAGGCAGGCTAGGGGAACTCATATTTATGTTAGAAAACCTCATAAAGAGATTTTCATGTCATGGGACCTTTAAGCAAAAGAGGCCGCTCAGTGTCTATGCAGCGGACCACGACCGTCCATGCATGCCCTCTGCCAACCAATGGGCGCTTATGGAGAAGGCAGTAAGTGCTGCGACTGCAAGTGCCGCGGACGTGATACCTGCAATAACTGTCCTCAAGCGTCATCTTTCCCGTGAAGAGAGCACCGATGCTGGAATCAAGACTATGAAGAGCACACTTCTTGAGGCTGTCACTGAGCGCTTTGACTACGTCGAGACTGAAACAATCTACTCCATTGCTACATTGGTTGACCCAAGATACAAAGACAGGCAAGTCCTGTTTGATTCAAAACTTCATTTGCAATATCTAATTGCTCCGGCCTAATAAATTCACCACTTCTTATTAATTATCAAATAATATCAAAATAAGTGTTCCAAATGTTCTATGACAAAGTTTATATTCAAAGGGAATGAAAAAATATATTAGGAAACGAATAATCCATTTTAACTAAATGAAATTCTATCCACTTTAAGATTGTTCACAAGTCCAGACCACCAGAAGCTTGCCAAGGAGGCTCTCATTAGAGAGTTGGAGATCATGGAGAGGAAGAGGAAGGCTGCCAGTGAGGTGTCTGCAGAAGAGCCTCAGAGAAAGTCACCATGTCGAGGCAGTGTAAGCTTAAGCTGTGCAGCTGCAAACAGCAGCTTAGTCAGTCTCTATGATGAGATCTTGGAGGGGAGTGTGGTGGAGTCAAGGCCTGTGAGTCCGTCAACAGCCATCACTCAGGTTGAAGCCTACCTGGCTGAACAAACCATCCCAAGGTCAGAGAATCCTCTACACAACCAGCGGGCACATGCTACACAGCGACCCGCACTGGCTGATACAGCCACAAAGTTTCTTTGTACACCTTGTACATCGGTGGACAGCGAGAGACTGTTTAGTGCAGTGTCGAATGTCCTTGATGAGAAAAGGTACCGGTTGTCAGCCGAGATTGTGCAGATGTTGGTTTTCATTAAAAAAAACCTGCACTACACTGAAGAAGTCAGTGCATTAGATTAAGATGGAGGAAATAAGAAGCTCTATTACACCATTATTACACACCCACATTGTAAAAAATAATAAGCTTACTTGAAAAAAGGGTGGAAACTTGTTGCCTCAAATAAGTTAAGTAACCAAAACTTTACTTCATGTTATGTTTATTTTATGTTTACAAGTAATGCTTATGTTATGTTTAACTTGAGAGAATAAAAGCTATTGAGCACAGCTTGGATGTCTGTCTATTTCTTAATGTACAGGAAATTAAAAGTTGTTTGCCAACACAAAAAGTGATATCGGAAATCGGTAACGGAAAACCAGTATCGGGAAATATCGGGATCAGATCGGGAGCAATATGAAAATGTCGGAATCGGATCGGGAGATCTCTAATCCAAACCATCCACAGTTCTATTTGGCAAAGCTCGCCATCGTAGATTCAATCTTCCTTCGATCAAACAAAAAAAACAACAACCGGAGATTCAAGTGAACAATATAATTCACAGTAGTTTTCTTGTATTTTCAATGTTCAGGTCCGGGAGATTCTCTGTTGTGCTTAATACCTGCCATCTGTCCAGTGTTACGGTTCAAGGTGACCCCCTGGAAACGGGGTGCTCACGTGTAATTTCCTGTTACTGGAATTATGTTGAGCGCGTGTAACCCAGGTTACTAGGCCTTATCAGAAGACCAGTTTCAGTTAATTGATTAGATCAATAAATTAATAAGATAGATAAGATAAATAGATAAGTAAATAGGGTTTGTTTTAAAATAATCTTCCATAATATGAATAGGATTTATGATTGAAATCCTAAATATGTCAATAAAAAGATTAATATACATAAGGTTATTTATATCTGTTTAAAAATAATATTTTGTTTATTTCAAATGTGGCGAATGTGCCTTTCTCAAAGTGTACAAGATTCGGGTGACATGAGGAGTTCACGTAAGGCAACTTAGCGTAACCAATCAGACACCGTCAAGGATTTATGATTGAAATCCTAAATATGTCAATAAATAGATTAAAAAGATTAATGTACACAAGGTTATTTATATCGGTTTAAAAATAATAATTTGTTCATTTCAAATGTGGCGAATGTGACCTTCTCAAAATGTACAAGATTCGGGTGACATGAGGAGTTCACGTAGGCAAGGCAAGGCAAGGCAACTTTATTTATATAGCATTTTTCATACACAAGGCAGACTCAAAGTGCTTCACATATAAACATTGTTATACATTAAAATAAAATAATAGATAAGTAAAAGAAAACATATGCAAAGAAATGCGTAAAATAGAAAGTTAAAAAGGCTTTTTAGTAAGTAAAATTGAAAGTGCAATGTATTTAAGAAAGTGAGAAAATTAAATTGAAAATAAAGGGAAAGTTAAAAAGGCATTTTAGTAAAATAAAGCTAAAGTATTTAAGATTTAGCAGAAAGCTAAAGCAAACATAAAAGTCTTCAATCTTGTTTTGAAGGTGCTCAGAGTTGGGGCAAGTCTTAAATCCTCAGGGAGTTTATTCCAGCTATTTGTTGCATAGTAACTAAATCCTGCTTTCCCATGTTTCGTGTTTACTCGGGGGATAATTAACAGATTGGTCTCAGAAGATCTTAGTGTTCTAGAAGGCTTATGTAGTGGAAGCATATCAGTTAAATATTTTGGGCCTAAACCATGTAGGGATTTATAGGTTAGCAACATGATTTTAAAATCAATTCTCTGACCTACAGGAAGCCAATGTAACGATTTAAGAATTGGTGTAATATGTTCAAATTTTTTGGTCTTTGTTAATACTCTAGCAGCAGCATTCTGAACAAGCTGAAGCTTCCTTAGAGTTTGTTTTAGGGACCTGTAAGGAGACCATTGCAGTAATCAAGCTTACTAGTGATAAAGGCATGTACAAGTTTTTGTAAGTCTTCTGTGGACATGAGCCCTCTAAGTCTTGCTACATTTTTAAGGTGATAATATGCAGATTTTGTAACTGATTTGATGTGACTTTCGAAATGTAAATCAGAATCCATGATAACCCCTAGGTTTCTGGCTTTGATTGAGGTTTTCAGGGACAGAGAGTGAAGGTGTTGGGTTACTTTAAGCCTTTCCGTTTTAGCACCAAATACAATTATCTCTGTTTTATCCTCATTTAGCTGAAGGAAATTTCGGCACATCCAGTCTTTCACTTGCTCAATGCACTGGCACAGCAGATCTATGGGCCGATAGTCATTTGGTGATTGCGATACATAGATTTGCGTGTCATCAGCATAGCAATGATGGTCAATATTGTTATTATGCATGATTTGCCCTAGTGGGAGCATGTAGATGTTGAATAAAGAGGGTCCTAAGATCGAACCTTGTGGGACTCCACACATCACGTAAGACAACGTAGCGTAGCCAATCAGACACCGTCAAGGTGTACGTGCCGTTTCTCTCTCTCTCTATGCCGGACCGTTGTCGAGGTGGCGGCATGCAAACTTTCTCTTGAAGGAAATTATTGTTGCGAGAGCCAGATATATCCCAACGTTTGAATAATTATCGGAGGCGCAGAGAACAAAGTTTTTTTGTTGTTGCTTTGGTTGATTAGTGGACCTTGTTTGTGACGGAAACGAAGGAGAACGTGAGTTGGTTACTAACAACTATAGCGCTAGCTCATGCCATTAGCCACTGTAATACTTCGTTGCATATTCGTTATACTTCGTTGCTTATTACTGAACTCCCGTGTCCCTGTCTTTTCAAAAGCGGAACCTGGACTGATGAGAGCAGTGTATTCTGCCTTGTACCGGAGTGTGTGTGTATATGTGATGTTTGAGCCTCTGGTGAGTAATCTTTATTGATGTTCGTCTGATGAACAGAGTTGAAGTGTGCATCTGTTAATGTTAATGTGGATTAACGGGGCATTCATTTCATGTATGTTTAAAATTGTTTTACATTACGGTGTTTTAGTTAAAAGTAAAGGAGATGAACGGAAAGAAATGTTCAGCCATTTGTCTCATGTTAATGTTGAGAATGTGTTAAAAAGTAGTTAACATGATTATTAGAAAACAATGTATATGTATAAATATGTGTTAATATGCATTTATTTACATTTAGTATTAAATGTAGTATGTACTATACTTACTTAAGTATTAATTATAGTTTATTTATATGAATGTTATAGTGACCCTTTTTCTGGCCTTTATAGGCCGGGTCTTTTTGCTTGTATGGATTCCTGGTGAGATCTGCATGAAGATTCTTCTCCCGCTGGGATTTCTCCCATCTCTGTAGAGGTAGTGGGGAACCTCAGTGGTAGTGGCGAGCTACCCAAACGAAGGACTGTTATTTTGTTACCAATATTCAGATTTTCCCAGTGGCTGGATATATTGAGAAACTGGTTGATATCTCATGTTTTTTATTTATTTATTTATTTTTATTTTACTTCTTTAAATCTACACAATATAGCTTTCTAAAACGTACTTGTTGATTGTGTGAGTCCTTTACTCTGTCACTCAATGCATATTGCCAATACCCCTTTCTCCTATAGCGAACTAGACTTCTGATTTTCTGGCCCACAAGTGAATTAATGCACTGATAATTACATCTGTATCTCCCAGTCTTTACCATCGAGGGTTAGAGCTGATGCTGGTTACACGCGCCCTACTGGAGAACTCATGCAATTGCATCTTTAAATAATAAAGGGTTTAGTAGCCTTATATTCCATATGGGTTACATATATTTATATGCATGGGTGTGCAGGCGGGGTCCTCGGATCCCCCCCTTTTTATTTATCCTTTTAAAATAGAAGTGTTTTTTAGTGCTGTCAGTTTAACGCGTTATTAACGGCGTTAATTTTTTTATCGCACGATTAACCCTCTTTTGGATTGGCAAACATTGTAGTTTTTTCACCTGCTGTCTAGCAACAACTAGTCACGTTAGATAAAACTACAACACCACATCGGATCTAGCTACAACGGAAACAAAACCAGCACGCCGCACAAACTTGTTGGGGCAAGCAAGGATACGGAGCGGGTGAGAAAGGAGTGTGTGCGTGTGTTTGTGTGTCACTCAGTTCGAGCCTGCATGAGAGTTCAATATTGTCATTAGCTGTTACGTCTTTCTGACCAATCGCAGTTACTCCCCTCTAGACAAAATCGACTTGGTTGCGACGTTGACAGTTTGGAAGTGAGTGTTTTGCTGTTGAGTGAGTTAGAGGTTGCGGGCGCACAGCTCAGGCTGCCGGACGGTGCTGCAAGGAACTTTTATGAACGCAATTTTGTTATCCCACAGTAATCAGCCCAACAGCCCCGAAACATTAACGGCCCAACAGGGATTTGTGTGTGTGTGTGTGTGTGTATGTGTGTGTGTAGGCGTTATTCGATAGCCTGGTAATGTGTACAGGCCTACGTACGGTAGGAATATTCATATTTTTTTCCCATCTTTCTGAGCAAGAGTTTTTTTTCGAAAGTTCAGTGATTGAAACAAATGAAAGCCTGAGCTATTGAAGCTACCCGATGTCATGCACCTACCCGATGTCAAGTGGACCGGGTTGAATTCACTGCGGGTCTCTCTTCTCACTGTCCTTCTCAACACTCTCTGATCTCACTAAAAGGCTAGCAGCACGAAATCAAGGGATATTTAGACTATACATTTTTTTAAGTTAGGGTTAGTCATTGAGTTAACAATGACATTAATGCGATTAATCGCGATTAAATCTTTTAATCGCTTGACAGAAATAGTGTTTTTATATCGACCCGATTGCTGTGCTGGCTGCCCCACTATGGGAGGCCTCTGAGGACCTCGGCCCCTTGGGCCCTCACCGGCACCGGCGGTGCCCTGCTCCCTCTTGGTTCCCCTTGGGGGACAAAATAGGTAATAGAACGGAAAGTATACTTACCTTTATTCCGCGCCTCCTCAAACCCCAGCTGCCGCTCCTCCTGCTCCTCCTTCACTTCCTCTGGTTTTATTCAATCCCTTCAGAAAGAGAAAATAAACACAAAAATTAAAAACACTATACAAAAAAATTAAATAAATGAATGGATTTGGGGATGATGTGCCAGTGCACCCAGGGTCACATGACCGACAAGAGCTGAACTATAATATAAAAAACTAATGCTAATCCCCTTGCCCTAACCATTCCTTGACCTTTGACCCCAAGACAGGCAAAGGCAGCCAAGGGGTGTGGTTCTGGATGGGAGGTACTACTCAGCTTACCCTGCACAGGTGCGCTGAGTTAGCCCTGCAATCAGAGGGCCTTTTTAACTCCACCAGAACAGGCTGAAGAAAGACTGGCTGGAGGACCGTGTGGAGACCAGAGACACGTTAGGCCAGTCTCGTGGTAAGAGGCCTGTGGTCAACCCTCTTGATCACTCCAAACCTAATTAATGAAGTTACGTTCAAGTGGACCGAAGAGCTGTTTTGTCGGTGTGTGTGAATTGTGTCGTGCTGAAACCCGACAGAAGGCCTGCAGCTGAAGAGGAACCCCAACGACTCCAAGAGGAAACCCAAGCCGAGCTAGGGCGAAGAGGTCAGTGGCAGGGACCACAGACCCCACTAACCTTGGTCTATCATTCTCTCTCTCTCTCTCTCTCTGGCCCCACCCCAGGAAGAGCCAGAAAGGGCACCCTGACGACAGCCGCCAACCCGGTGAAGATTTGAGTTGCCTTTTGCCCCCTCCAATTTCCCCCTTCACCTTTTTATAAATAAATTACATAAGTTGATTTCACCGCAACCCCCGCTTCTGCCTGTTCTATTCTAATTGGTGATCCCACTGTTGTACCTCAGAGACCAGGCGCCCACACTATATACAGTTGATTCATTCAATTAAATAAACACGCACATGTGATGCCGGTTAGGGGCCGCGTCTGCCCAACGGTGGCCGCTGAGGGGACCTGTGTCGAGCACACTTAGGATTTGGCTGTGCAAAGCTGCTACGGACTGCAGCATGTGTGGTGCCGCTACGGCCTGCAGCGCATGTGATGCCGCTATGGCCTGAAGCAGATGTGATGCCCGACTCCCCATCTCCGGGGGGAAAGGTCGCACGGAACTCGGGCTTGGCACGGTTGGAAAGACGCTCCTCCCTTTTGGGGGGGGGGGGGCGCGTCTGCCTCCCATATCTCTGGCACCTCCCTTTTACCGAAATGGCCTGCACCGGGGTGCACTTCGGCTTAAACCCCCTAACCCTAACCTTAACCCTTACCCTGAGGCCTGCAGCGCATGTGGTGCCGCTACGGTCTGAAGCACATGTGATGCCCGACTCCACAACTCCGGGGGGGAAGGTCATTTTTAACAACTGACTTTGACAACGATTTTTAACTATAAGTCAACACATGTGCACACACTTTTATAGAGAGAGTTATAAAATAATTTACATTAAAACTTATTTTTCTTGACTCTCCAGTATTCTCTCAGCATTCCCTTAAAGGGAAACTTCACGCATTTCCATTAAGCTTTGTATCGTTAGAAACCCACTCATATTTTGGAATGGTCATGCATCATTACCTTATTTTCTGGAGAGACTGGAGAGATCCATATCGATCTCCAACACTTCCTGTTTAAGATGACGCATTATGACGAATTTTGCGTAGAAGTAAATAGGAAGTGCAAGAGGGGAGGATTCTCGTAAGACTACAAGCACTAGTCCCACCCCTCTATAGGGGCCGGAACCCACTGACGCTACGGACCTATTAGAGCAATCCACAGCGTCTGAAGCTAAGCTAACAGAGGCTGTTGATAAAACTGAAATACAATGGCGGAAGGTACAGGATCTGACAAAGAAGATGGCACCATGCAAAATTTCACCATTTCGAAAGAAATACAAACGAGGACTAATTTACTGAGTTCACCAACTAATACTCTTCACTAGAAATGTTGTGTGAAATGATTTTCAAGCAGTCTTGCGGTATCAGCTTGGTAGATGGAACAGCGAGGTGTCCGATAGGCGGAGATCTACATCAGCGGGAGTGGCCAGCGAAGCTGTGCATCGTGGTGCATGGTGGGAGTTGTTGTCTTCCATCCACAAGCGCCAAAAAGTCACTTTCTGCCTTTTCTCGGTCAAGACGGCACCAAATTAGAATATTATTTTATTATTCGACTGCATATAGGACCCAATTTCAATACATATTCATGCCTCCACCGGTGAAATGCTCCTTTAATTAATGGCCTTTGTGCGCAAAGACATGCAGGGTTTCCGACACTCCATATTAGGGCTGTCAAAACGAACTTTGCTATTTGAATATAATTCGATTAAAAAAAAAAAAAAAAGGAGAACATTCGAGTGCGGCAACTAACGTTCGAACTTTTTTTTATTTATTTTTTTAGCACATTTTATTGACAAGTCAAGAATTACATTAAACTTTTGCCTAGCAACGACGCAAATCAAAGTCAACGTCGTGCGTCGTGACGTTCGGCATTGTATTGCTTACAAGATGGTGGGAAGCAGCGCGCGAGCAGACACAGAGATGGAAAGCATAACTTCTAAAAACGTAAAAAGCACCGTGTGGAAAATGTTTGGATTTCCATCGAGAAACGGGAAGATTACATCCAGAGAAACCGTCATTTGCAAATTATGCTGTAGGTCGTTAAAGTACCACTCGACTACGAGCAACATGAGTACGCAGAACAGTTAGCGGCTGAGGAAGAGCCACGGTCAAAACAGCCAAGAATAACATCGTAAAATAGCAGTGTGTGTGTGTATTTGAATGATTGAACATCTGCTTCTTCATTAAACATCATTGCTTGAATATTTCTGGTGTTATATCTTACCTATTTATATAAGTTTTGTATTGATTTGGTAAAACTTGTTGCAAATGTTACATAACAGATTTGGTTGACGCGCCCTCTAGTGGACGCGGGACGTAGGCCTAATAATAAGATGGTATCGGTGTATATACTGATATAAAAAAAACATTTAAATATTCGAGTATTATTCGAATATTCAACATAAGAAGCATTAGAAATTCGAATATGATTTGAGGGGAGGATTGACAGCCCTACTCCATATACAGTCAACCACTTCACTGATGCCACTTCACTGATGGGAGTTGGCCACTTTTCTTTTTTATAAAGTTTGCCAAGGCAGAATTATACGAAGATCTCTGCGCTACGGTTGCTCCGTGCATGCTATTGGTGTGTGCAGTGACTGACTGTCGTGTGCATGCATGCAACAAGTGTGGATAGACAAGGATCATGCATTTTTATATGCAATGCAAACAATCGGCTAAAGCAATTTATTGATATTCGAAAAAGTCAAAACGGGCTACATTTGGCTGAATTATAAAAGGTATAAGTGGTATTATGAAGATCCGAAAGAGCCGGCTCTTGTTGGTGAGCGAATGTCAGTGTAGGACACTACAGCACATGAAACTAAGAAATAATCATATTAATTAATTAAAGTACAATAATAGCAATGCAATTTATATTAATGACCTCATGTCAGAATGGCGGGACGTTTGGAAACAATGGAAGTGCCGCCACTACGACAATTAGACGTCAATGTCGGAGTGGGGGTATGTCGGAATGGAAGGCATTCCCTGTCCAAGACAACAATTCGACACAGCGCTACACCCGTAGCCAAAGCTCAAGAAGCTTCCTATCGTGCCAGCCTTCATATAGCAAAAGCTGATAAGCCGCACACGATTGGAGAAGAACTTTGTTTACCTTTGGCAAAAGAGATAACGGGCATTATGTGTGTGGAGAAAGCTCATGAGGACTTTCTGTTCTGTCAGTCACTTCAGACAAGAACTACAGCGGAAAACATCTTTCAGCTCGTGAATTGCCTTTTTTTTTTTTTTTTATGTGTGGGCTCGACTGGAAGAATGCGTTGGAGTCTGCACAGACGGCGCAAGGGCCATGACAGGTCGCCACAGCGGAGTGGTAGCCCGAATCCGTGAGGTGGCACCTGATGCACAATGGACTCACTGCGGCATCCATCGCGAAGCTCTCGCAGTGAAGAAAATGCCTGTAGAATTTAAGGCTGTCTTAGACACATTTGTAAAAACTGTAAATTTCATCAAAGCCAGACCGATGCAAGCTCGCCTATTCCATTTTCTCTATGATGAGATGGGCAGCGAGCATGTCCAACTTCTGTTGTATACAGAAGTAAGATGGCTCTCAAGAGGGAAGGTGCTTACCAGGCTTTTTGAATTGCACAGAGAGGTCCAAGTATTCTTACAGGACAAAAACCTCCCCGCATCAGATGTTTTTGATGACACTGTGTGGCTCAGTCACCTCGCCAACTTGTCAGACATTTTTTGCTTGAATTATTCGAAATAAAAATAAGGACTGGTGATGTGTCAGCGTTCCCTAATCTGTCGACTTTTCTATCTGACAATGACCTCAGGCTCTCTGATTAAGTCAGGGACAACATTGATGAGCACCTGAACTCTCTCAAACAACAGTTTGCTGAATATTTCCCTGCGATTGCGCAGGGTAATACCTGGATGCGAGATTCGTTCCTCATTAAGGCTTCTGACGTCCTAGAGCAGAACTTATCGGCTCTTGAGCAGGAACTTTTAATTGAACTGTCCTGTGACGAGACATTGAAGTCTGCCTTCAGAGGCCAGACATTGCTGGACTTTAGGATGCAGCGACACAGCGAATATCGTGCGCTTTCTCATTCCATTTGTGACCACGTATTTGTGCGAGAAAGGCTTCTCTCCCTTGCCTTCATTAGGACTAAATATTGAAGCATGTTGGATACTGAACCAAGTCTGAGGCAAAAGCTACCCTCAATTGACTCAGACATCACACCCCTCTCACTAAGCAAGATAGGCCCAGAGTCGCCATTACCAATTTCTTTTTTTATGATTATTCTTATGGATACATTCCCTTTGAATGCATTACTTTGAGAAGGTCACAGTAGGGGCTACTATTCTTAATTTTCAATTTGTGCCTGAGTACATTCTCCTTCAAACCTAAACATAGTTTATATTCTAACCTTATGGCGCTTACTGCAGTATTTTTAATACTAAAGATTAAATATTGCAGTTTTTCTATAATACACTTGATCTTGATTGTTTGATTAGTGTTTTTGCTGTACACATGATTTCTCTCTTTGCTGTGCATGATTAATGCACTGCAATTGCTTATAACAGGATTGTTTGCTTGTTAGATAAGTATTTAAATATTTATCTTCAAGTCTTTGAATGTTTTCATGCAGTACAATTTACCTGACATGATTGCATGACTGCAGTTTTAAAATGAATATTTTATGCTGTGAATGTTTTAATGCAGTATACTTGTTAATAACCTCACTAGATTGACTGGAATGTTTTATGCCAGATGATTTCCCCTTTTGCTGGGTAGGCAATATTTGCACCCCGGTGCAGGCCATTTCGGTAAAAGGGAGGTGCCAGGGATATGGGAGGCAGACGCGCCCCCCCCCAACAGCGCCAAGCCTGAGTTCCGTGCGACCTTCCCCCCCAGAGATGGGGAGTCGGGCATCACATGCGCTGCAGGCCGTAGCGGCACCACACATGCTGCAGTCCGTAGCAGCTTTGCACAGCCAAATCCTAAGTTGTAAGTATTGTCATCTAAGTGTTTAAATAGAATACATGAGTTTATAGACAGTTGGTTACTTATGCCTTCTGTGTAAACTCTATGTAGTTATAGGCCTACGCTACTTTATTTTAATTCATAGAGACACATTGCATTGGTTGGCGCACCGCCAGACTTGCCTTGATTTAAAGTTACGGCAACCACGCAGAATACCTCTTGAAGTATAAAGAGAAGCTTAGGGAAAAAAGGAAAAAAAAAAGAGATGGAAAAAAAAACTTCACCTCGCTCAACTGGAGGCCCTTGAGAATCCCAGGCCCATTCATCCAAACAAAGAACAAGGAGGCGACCGGACAGAAGGGAGGAAAATATCCCATGGAGGCGCCAGACTGCAAGGGCAACCACAGGAAAAATGGGATACCCATGGGCAACCACAGGAAAAATGGGGTACACATAGGCAACCAAAGGGAAAATTGGATACACATAGGCAGGACTGCTTTTGTTGTGGCGCCATGGATCATTGGTACAAAGATTGTCCCGAGAGAATGAACAGAAACAATGGAATGGCCGACTGGCAGTTCGCACCCTCCCGTAAAGTGAGTGTGAATCATACAGAGACAGAGGTGGATGGGGGCATTCGTATTGATGGAACGCAGGAGCAGGCCAGTGGGGTGTTCCCCAAAGCCGGTTTTATCACATAACCGGGTAAGTTAACCCAGGGTTTGCGGTAACCCTAGGTTTTCCGTTCCAAAAGGATCACGGTATGTTAGTTGCTATAGAAACATATGCTCTGAATCAAACCTGGTCGGAGCAGCTTTTGCGCAGGTTAAGTTTGAAACACAACCCGGTTTTGGGTATTTAAACCCGCGTTCACCACAGATTTCATGTGTTCACAATGGCATGCCCTTTTGATGAGAGAACCGCTGATATCGGAGCGCAAATTATACGTGCAATCCACCGGGAGAGATTGATAAGACCACGGCTCGACATCTTGGCATATCGGATGACTTTTTTGCTGGAGTGGAGAGATATAGATTCTCGCGGCAAATCTTTCAAATATTTAAATAGCCTAACATAGCCAACAATACCAATCGAGGACCTGGCCTCAGTTCACTCACACATCTCAGTCCTTTCAGATGACCCATCCAAGATTTGTATTGGCCTCCTATCATACAAAGAGCAATATTGTCTGAGTACTATGCCGAGAGGCACTTACAACAGAAAGTATAAAATAGTCCTAACGGACTTGCATCCGCTGGAGAATGTTCGATCGTAGCCGGCGGCTTCATTACAAGCACTAATCCATCTTGATCTGTGAAGTTGATGAATTGTCACTTTTAGGTTTTCCACCCAGTTACCAAAAAAATAAACATTTGGAATAGTATGCGCTGTGGCAAGCACATGGTTTGCATGTGTTACTTCGAAGGCAAAAAAAATCGAAAATACAAGAAAACACAAAAACCTACATTCAACCAGTGGGGTATGTCCCCTGACTCTCTGAGGAGGTAAGTACCTCCAGGTACCACCTCCATGCCAGGGCGCCCTGAATTTATGTTTATTAACAGCTCCTCCACCGGGGTCAAGACAATTTGAGGGCCAGATCCAGTCTGCCGACTGTCGGCCTTTTCACGATTGGCTTAAAAAAATGGCTTATTTACATTTATACCAATACGATGATGGGAAAAGCTTACCAGTTTGTATCTTTTTTATACTTCATTTTTATACTTGATCCGCTGACTGCTTGGAAGCCATCGGAGTACATATTTTTTTAGAAGAAAGGGCTTATGTGGTAGGATCTTTAAGAATGCTTAACTGGGATATTTATATATTCATGGCTCAAATATTAAGGATCATGCTTTTGACGTGTAACTAACGCATTTACGCGGTCAGCGATCCGCTGCAAGGCATTGGTTCTCCGGGTTGCAGAGGCTTTAGCGTTCCCTTTTCTTGTGATGATGTCTTTCTCCTCGTCATAGCTCTCCAGGAGAACCTGGAGTTCCATTTCATTGAAATAAGCCGCCCGTTTCGCCATTTCGATCAGGGTTTCCATGATCCATACATCACGTCTTTTTAGGTTTGGCGGGGACGCGCACAACCCTGTGTTAACCAACCCCGAGTTGATTGAACTAATGCATAACCGCTGCTGTTGAACCGAAAACTCTGGGTTAGTCGGCACAGGGTAAATCAACCTAGAGTTCAGCGTTTACTCAGTGTTTGTTAAACCTCTGTTCGTGGAACACCCCTCAGGTCCAAGGAGGAGGTATGAGCACCACATTCAGATGATTGTTGTATGGTCCTCACCAACCTTACGCAGCCTGATCAGCTCCCAAAGACAAACATAGTTATCAATGGCAAAGTAACAACATTCCTAGTTGATTCAGGGATAACACACTCAGTGCTGTCCTCTAAGGAATGGAGGTATGTAACAAAACTGAGTTGTCTCATTGTACTATTGGTTGGAGCGGGCGGACAACCCTTCAGGGTAAGATTCACGTCCCGCTCCCCATACAGGACGGCGATAAGCAACTCAAACATTTGTTCCTTCTGTCAGATCAATGTCCGACAAACCTGTTGGGGAGAAATTGAATGGCCCAATCCCAAGGTGAACCCTGAGGACAGAGGACTAAGGACTCGCAGACTTAATTGATCTCAGGTGCTAAGTGAGCGAGTGTGTGAGGCCACATGGCCTGGGATTGGGACAGCACTTCACGAGAGCACAGGTTACCTTGGCAGCGTTTAATGACAAAGATGTTGCTGACACTTGCCGGTTTGGGAATGCTCTTTTTTTTCATATTTTTTTTTCAAACATATATTTATTGGATTTTTTTTTTTTTACAGCATAGACAAGCACAACAACAAAAATAAAACAGACAGTATGCACAAACAGCGCACACAAAGAGAGCAATCGCTTAAAGTGTATCCACCCCCCACCCCTCCTCCCAACAGCAAAAGGATCACAACAGTTATGTTAAATTTAACATAAAACCAAGATGGAAGTATAATAATGGATTGAATTTATATAGCGCTTCTCTAGACACTCAAAGACGCTTTACAGTGAAGGGGGGACCTCACTAACCACCACCAGTGTGTAGCACCCATATGGGTGATGCACGGCAGCCAATCTGTGCCAGAACGCTCACCACACACCAGCTTGAGTCGGAGAGTGAGGGAATTAATGAGTCAGCCAATTATACCGGGGGATGATGACTGTATGAAGAATTCTGTATAAACATGATGCACCACAATACTAAAACAATACATGTGCACACTAGCCTGCCTTCACACAATAATGAATAAACATAAATCATGAATGGATAAATTATGATTTATGAAAAAAGTCACTCCGTTTAACCATTCAGAAACACCACAGACAGTTGTTTTTTTCCATGACCTAGCAATGCAGCGTTTAGCCTCCAAGAGGCACATACCAATTAAAGATTTTTTTATCATTAGTTATCACAAAATTGTCAGGGTAAATATTTAGGATACATAGCTTCGGATCAGTGGGCATTACCTTGCCAATAATACGAACAATAATGTTCAGTACCTCTCTCCAAAAGCGTGCAACCTGTGGACAGCTCCAAATACAATGAAACAGTGACCCCTTCTGCTGGCCACATTTAATGCACGTGTCGGGAATATTGGGGCTAAAGTGGTGCAGCTTGACAGGGGTAATGTACTCTCTACTGAGCCATTTATATTGTAACAGTATAGAATGTGTGTTAACAGATTGTTTTTTTACCAAAGAGCAGGCTTCTGACCATTCTTCCTCTGATACATTTCCATCTAAATCCATATTCCAGGCCCGTAAATTATTATTTGAAGACTCATTAGATCCGCTAACAAACAAATTGTTAATCACAGACACCTGTCCCCTAGCTCTAAAGTATTTTAAAGTAATGTCTTCCAAAATGGGCAAGGAGGGGAGCGCCAGGCTATAACACTGCTTGGATAGAACAAAATTCCTGATTTGGAGATATTTAAAGGGATATTTTGTCGGATATATGCCATATTTGGATTTAAGATCTTCAAATGAGATGATTTCATTTCTATTGTACAAATCAGATATTTTAGCTAGACCTTTGGAGGAGCAAAGTTTAAAACCCGGGTCTGCCCTATGGGTGAAAGTCATTATCAGTGTTGGGGAGTTACCGGTGTTACATATTCAGAATACAAATTATAGCCAACTGTATTTTGTTACAGTTACAATTTAAATAGTTGGTATTTATAATACAGTTACAATGTTGAAATCAATGGATTACATGAAGATACTTCTGTTTCAGCAGTTTATTCGTGCTATCACACCAACAGCATTTAGTGCGCACTAAACGAGTTTGGTCCCTTGGTTCGGAACATTTGCGTTGGTGTGAATGCAACCACCTCACTTCGATGTGAACCAATTCAGCCGACCAAGACCTCCCTGAACAGCTGGTCTCGGTTCGCTTCCAAACGAACCCTGGGACGGTTGGCTTGAGGTGTGAAAGCGAACGCACCTCAGTCCGATCCAGTTCTACAACTCATATGCCTCTTTGGACGTAACAGGCAGTTTGAACAGAAGAATACACCAGAATAGGCCTGTTTAGTAAGCCGGATTTGATGCTGCATTCCTACACAGTCGTATATAATAACACCCCCCTGGACTGATTCCTATTTGCAGGCACTTCCGGTTGGGGGGTGGATTTTTTTTTTTATGATGGTTCATAAACCATAAAACCCATTGTGTTGTTATGACTTGTATAATGCCTGTGTTGAACCTGTAGGGGGCGCTGGGGTGCGGGATCTGTATAATCAAGGTGTGTGTGTGTGTGTGTGTGTGTGTGTGTGTGTGTGTGTGTGTGTGTGTGTGTGTGTGTGTGTGTGTGTGTGTGTGTGTGTGTGTGTGTGTGTGAGTGTGTGTTTTTCGCGAGGGTGTGTGTGTGTGTGGGTGTACCCCAAATAGTTTAAAAAGGGGGCGACGACTGCTGTAGGGTCCCAGCATTCATCAGGTTGTCTGCAGTGTTCTTTTCATTCAACATGGACTTCTCATCAGAAGAAACCCACGGATCAAATAGTGCTAATTGGTTGTATAGGGACCCTCGTACCCTGTCACCACTGTCTTCTCCCACCGTGGACTACTCTGCATCGAGTATTGAGGACGTTGAAAACCAGATGCCTGAGGGTATGTCCAACTTTAGTACACCTGTGTCTAACTATGTCAATAGTTATGGAGATGCGGCACTGCTTGATGCTCCACTCAAAAGAACGAGGCCTGTTTTAGGCTTGAGAGACCGGAGTGCCGGGGATTCATTCACCCACGTTGGCGAATACGGCTTGGAGTACGTAATATCATGGGTCGAAGGATGTGTCATTTTGAAAGTAAAAGATTGTGCTACAGAGTGGTGGTTGAACGTTCACGAGTGGAATTTTTTCTTGGAGAATTTATGCCCCATGCTAGACGTGTCCGGGGCATGTGTCCGGGGCACATGGCATGCAGGAGCCCATGTATTCCAATGGACTTTTCAGTATGAATCGAGGATTCATCGCATGGATGCAAACTATCATACGAAGAGACCACAGGAGTTCATTTTTTTCAGACGCTGTGTTGATACAGACGAGCTACCACAGTGCTATGATATGCATTGCATCGGTAGCTCTCCTCTACGCACCAGTGTTTTAAAAGCTGCTGATTATTTTGATAATGTCTTTTTCATGCAGTGGGCTGATTTGTCAGCACTACGTGGAATTTTTGCAGAGATTGATTCTATGGCTAAGACGAATGAAGAACCATGGAGCACAACTGATGATGAATACAGAATGCGCCTGTTTGAGTCGCCTGGGGATGATGAGGGGGTATATGGTGTGTTTGAGTATGTTTAGGGCTATGCTAGCATTAGTAAATGTCTTAGAGGTATAAGAAAGTGGGGTACATGATAGTAGTAGTAGTAGTAGTAGTATTAAGGGTGTTTTCTTTTCCTTTTTTAAATGTGTTTTTGATAGGCTATACCTTATATTAATATGTGTGTTGTGTGTATTAATTTTTTATTTTCATATTCTAATGGTATATTTTGATATGCTATGCAGCACAGGTCAATGATGAACATGTGCGAAGTGGGGGTGTGGCTATGGAGACTGCTGATTTAAAGGCCGTACAACCCGGACACCACTGGCTTCAAGAGTATGTCATCTATTTGGCCGGATTGAATCTGTCCTTCCTACACATCGGAGAGGACAGTGAGACGGAGGTGGACCCTGCTTTGAGAGATGACGGATGGCCTGTATCGACACAGATCCGTTTAAACCCTGCGGCGCTGGCTGTTCTGCGATTTACCACGGGGATCTGTGTGGCAGCCATTATCACACACCAGAAGCAAGCGGACTGCTGGGGATGCCAATGTGATTGCCCAAGTCAACGACGCCATTCATGCATGCAGGGAGCGACACATCATCACTACGAATCCCACTACCATGACATATGTGTTATGTTGGATAGACACCCCTTCCTGTTACTTTTAGAAACTGTTTTAAAGAAGACTACAGGGTTGACTGTGTCCTCAGGAAAAATCTATGGTGTGGTCGATTCTTTTTTATGTGATTTATTATGCAACACCTATGATACCGAAAAACGGGATTTTATAACCAACGAAGATGTGTCCGATGAACATCTGCTTCTGATATATGAAGCCACACAAATGTGGCGTACTACATTGTCATTAGGTAATACAAGGCCTGGTGTCAAGCGGCGTTTATAATGGGGATTTTGTTTTCTTATGCATATGATGCGGATAGCAAGTTTGTATCAGATAGACTAGCCTTTTTGATGTATGCTGCCATAGAAAATGTTTGTCCATCATAATGCTTATATCAAATGTATGTATAAGGATTGGAATGATTTGGTCATGAAATTCTTGTATGATAAGCCTACTGATCTAATGTTAGCTGAAATATTTAACCATTTCTCAGACGGGGAGTGTTTTACCGTCGGACATGTAATGTGTATATGTGCTTTTGTATCGGATGTCTTGAAGTTGAATAATGCTGCATACGCAGAGTGTATTAGTACTGCTCGAATGATGTCTTGTAAAATGGTGCAGAAAAATAAAACTGCCTGTAAACTATATCTGAGCATTGTTTTGAGTGGACAGACATTTTAAATAAAAGGATGGATAACTCTGATCATTTGGTTCAGTATTCGTTTTTTGTCGCAGGCATACGACATGGATAAACTGCTGCATAAGACTTATTATGACCCCGCTGGACCAGGGGGTTACGGCCAGGGCTGTAGTGGTCAAATTAGAGGTGGGTAAACTATGAATTTTTTGATCAGACCGACCTCGACACAACGCAACGCAACGCAAAGTGTTGCGACTCTGTAAGGCTAGCCTGGCTATATTCCATTATGTTATCAATTAAAGTCATATTAAATCAATCAATGACAGTCAATGAATGTGTTTGTAGTTTATTCAAGTTATTCAAATTTCAACAGTAAAGAAAAGTATGTGTAGATTAAGAACTATCTATCTATGGCATGTGTGTATTAGGGCTTTGACTTTTGCCCAAAAATCATATTCGAAGTTTGTTTGTTTATTAATATTAATATTCGAATATATTCGAATATTTATTAATATTATTTTGACCATTAAATGCCTTCAGTAATACCTGGGCTGAATCTGAATACTTAGTACATACTATTTATGTTCAGTGTCTACTACTTGACGGTCTACAGCTATGTGTAGAACGCCTAGAACGGTCTACAGCTATGCGTAGAACGCCTCTGAACGCTTCAGAACACCGCCGAAACTCCACCGGATGTTTGGAGATGACGTGTCTCCCCTCAGATGCCGGCAAAATTACCTTGATAAGTTACCCGTTTTCCGTCTTGTCATCGTTGCTATTAAATTAAAAATGTCTCTTTTTACTTAATTACTTACTTTACTTTTTTACTCTTTTTAATGTCTTGTTTTTCGCCGCTTTCTATGACGTCTTTCTAAGCTGCTGTTGGTAGTGTCGGGTCAGCCATCTCTTCTTCGTTCGTTACCAGACTCGTAGTCTGGTAACGTAGTGACCTACCGTTGTATACTGTGGCGGTAGTACGTATTCGGAAACGTTTTCCGTACTACACAATGCACACTGAGCATTCGGACGCGCTATATTTGTGGCGTACTACAAAATGCATACTATAAGTATGAGTATTCGGATTCAGCCCTGGATTAGGTTTTGCGAGGTTTGTTTACTGGCGTTGCTATGGTTACCGGTCTTGCGTGTTCCAACGGTTTATTATGTTTCTAATAAATCGCTGTCCAATCAATACTTCATTCACTGCCTCTTCCGTGGTCATTACAATATTATGAATAGACTGCGTGGGGTTCTCCGACGTCTCTCCCTCTTGGCCTGCCCATAACAGGTTTGAATATTGAGGGCTGTGTCACGTTAAAATTGTACCGGGGGCGAAAATTGTACCGGCCTACGTCATCGTTTGTTTACATCCTGACAACCTGCCCGGCAACAGACGACGCGATGCAGAAAACATGTTTCCAAACAACGAAATAACATAATACAGATAGCGGATCGCTATCTGTATTATGATAGATAGTGATAACACTTGTTTTTACTTTATATTTGTATTGTATTTAATTGTTTAATCGAAACAATAAAAAAAATTGCCCGCGAAACGGGCGATCGCGTCAAATGACAAATGTTTTGCCCGCGAAACGGGCGATCGCGTCAAATGACGTAGGAGGGTTCTTGAAACACAATACAGATAACGGATCGCTAGAAAACACTTGTTTTTACTTTATATTTGTATTGTATTGAATTGTTTAATCGAATTTAGCTGGTAAACTGAGTGTTTCAAGCAGGTTTCATAGTCTAGAATGTTCAAGAACCTTCCTACGTGATTTGACGCGTCATTTGACGCGATCGCCCGTTTCGCGGGCAATTTTCTTTATTGTTTCGATTAAACAATTAAATACAATACAAATATAAAGTAAAAACAAGTGTTATCGCTATCTATCATAATTCAGATAGCGATCCGCTATCTGTATTATGTTATTTCGTCGTTTGGAAACATGTTTTCTGCATCGCGTCGTCTGTTGCAGGGCAGGTTGTCAGGTTGTCAGGATGTAAACAAACGATGACGTAGGCCGGTACAATTTTCGCCCCCGGTACAATTTTAACGTGACAGCTGCCTAATATTCGTTCGAATTTAGATTTATTTTTTGATATTAGAATTATATTCGAATCACGAAGTTCGAAGTCAAAGCCCTATGTGTGTGTATTAGTATGCATGCTTTTCACAGTAGTACCCAGAGGGCCTCCTTGTCCTCCACGTCAGGTCCTGCCTTGCAGGGGCGTGTTCTGGGGTTCATGGCTCCCCTGTGCTTCACCAGCCAGGGCCCTGTATCACGAAGCTCGCTTAGAGGGTTAGCGAGGTATGTTGAGCTCCAAGCCTGGGTTAGTTGTACCACGAAAGTCGATCTCTTTTAGCGTCGCTGTATCACCATGGTGACTTATGCTCGCAACCAAACCTGGTCGGGAGCAGTTTTTCGGCTTAGTCTAGCCGGAGATCGGCTACTTAAATCGGCGTGCGCAGCTTCCTAGCCCCTCCTCTGACAATGGCGTCACCATTTCTGGGTGTTCCCGTGGACCTCTGCGCACTTCTCGTACAGGCGTCTCTCCGGAGACAGAGGGTTTTACGGGACAGAACCGATCCCCTGGCATTGTCTGACGATATTCAGATTTCAGACTTTATTGTCATTGTGCAAACAACGAAATTGGGGTTCTTCATGAGAGATACAGATTCTCATAAGAGGGTGTTCGTTATTTGATCGTCCTTTTGGACCTTATGTAGACAATGCTTACTGTTGCGCATTTTGTCTCCGTGACAGAGTGCTAGAGTGGAGGTAGCGCGTCTGTCTTGAATATCTGCGCGGGGGGTTCGACTCCCAAGTGACGCGAATTTATGTGAAGCTTAAAAAGTCCCAATTATCATGCATATGGAATGCTTATTCACTAAAGCTTATGGAATTATATTTTTTGTGCTTATTTCGAACTTGAACCCATATTTTAAAGGCCGTGCTGGCACCACATCTATGGGGGTAAAAACATTTCTTACATAGGGTGTATTTAAAGTGAATTCCCTAAATGATAGAATAAGGCAGGATGGACGTTGCTTATGCATTTTTAAATCATCATCATTCTATTTGGATTAATGGCAACAATTCTGCATTTGGCATAGTTATTTTACAGACAATATGCAGAATATTTTCACTTATACGCATATAGACTGCTTGATCTATCGTAAAGGTGAGAAAAATGACGCAAAAAACGCCCCTTTCACGTGAACGCGCACTGAACCTAAAGTGGAAAACCTGGTTCAACTAATTTAATCTAAAGTGAGCTTCGTGGTACCATTTAACTCTGATTGCGAGTTGCGGCTCTGTCGAGCCAGGTTTTCCCAAGAAAGCCTGGGTATGTTCAGCGAGCTTCGTGGTATAGGGCACAGGACTTCACATACGTGTTGGGTTGAACTTTGTGGTGGCTGAGTGGTGGGCCATTCAGTTGAATAAACATCAAGGACGACACTGTGACCAAGTGCAGACTGCATCTCAGGGGGCACACTATGATGTTCATTAAGCTGAACCCCCTCTCACACTCAGCAGTGCTAACTGGAATGAGATGGTCGATATTCAGGAGTGGTGCAAGGTTTTCTGGAATGATGCTTGAGTTATCCTTAAAATCCCTATAGCCTTCAAGAATTTTTCTGTCATCAAGTCTGAACCTTTGGGCAAGTTGTTTCAACTTGGATTCCCCATACTGCTCCTCTAGGGAACAGGCCAGTTTGCTGGGAAAATAACTTTAAAGAAAATAAATAATAAAATAAAAATATTTATAATATATAAAATACAAATATTTATAAATATTTATATTTGTATTGGTTTAACCGCCAACCGCCCGAATTTAATTAGAATATATTTTTTTGTCGCGTCATCTGCCCGATCCACGGTTCAGCCGCGGAGTCCACGGCTGCAACCGCCAACCTCACATCTCCAAATTGAGGCTTTAACATAGCGACCAAGCTATAGCGAAGTTGATACGCCGAAACCAGAGTTTAATATGGATAGTAAAACTCTGACTGACTTTCACTCATTTTGACGTGGGCAGTACACGGATAGCATGACTACGCATTGGCCAATCTGAATGCTCGTAGTCACTTAATAGTTCGTCAAGTAAAATTGATTTATAAATCACAAAAACAACTCATGTGAATTGATCATCTTCAGTCTTACTTTGTACTTGAGGCCTTTTTCGGGCATCTGTTGGAGTGGGAGCACTCCAAGGTCTCTTCAAAAATCGCCTGATATCCATGGCTAATTAATGACAGGTAGGCAGGCATGATAATCCACGGCCGTTTCTCAATTCCTAGCACGCGTACTACGGATTCGATGACTTGCAAGCACGTACTTGGCAAGTCTGTACTTCAAGCACATACTTGCGAGTACGTACCTGCGATTGGAACAGCAGCGGACTCGATGACGTCACCACCTCTGCTCTTCCGTTAACTGTGCTACGGCCTCATTTAGGCATATACTACTGAACAATATAAACAAATGATATAAAACAAAATCCCAGCCTCTTTCATTTTCAAATAGTATGTAAAAATTCTGAATGAATAAAAATTGAAAAGATATGCGTGTCCTGTCATGTGTATAAGCTATACACACACGACTTTATATATATTTATATATTATCTTATATTATTATTATTATTATATTATATAAATATATATATAAGTTAAGAGTAACTTAAGCTGCAGTTGTGCGTCTTCTCCATATTGTCCGCCATCGTACTGCTGCGAGTGCGAAATGCATCCTGGGATTTATAAGCCGTTTCTCAATTCGCGTACTTGTGCGTGCTCGTGTGCTCGTGGACTCGTGAAACGTCATCAGTCGTTGCCCGAGCACTGTTCCAATTCGAAGCACGCATCAAGCGAGTACTGTCGTAAAACCCGGAAGTGTTCTGGATGCGTGCTCGATATCGCCGTTTCACCGAGCATGCATCGGAGGTGGCTCGTGTGTGCTTGCTCCCGCTATAAATCCCAGGATGCATTTCGCATTCGCAGCAGTACGAGGGCGGACAATATGGAGAAGACGCACAAGTTACAACTGTAGCCTAAGTTACTAACTTATATATATATATTTATATAATATATAATATATAGGCCTAATATAATAATAATAATATATAAATATATATATGTAAGGTCGTGTGTGTGTATAGCTTATACACATGACAGGACACTCATATCTTTTCAATTGTTATTCATTCAGAATATTTACATACTATTTGAAAATGAAAGAGGCTGGGATTTTGTTTTATATCATTTGTTTATATTGTTCAGTAGTATATGCCTAAATGAGGCCGTAGCACAGTTAACGGACGAGCCGAGGTGGTGACGTCATCGAGTCCGCTGCTGTTCCAATTGCAGGTACGTACTCGCGTGCTCGTAAGTATGTGCTTGAAGTACAGACTTGCCAAGTACGTGCTAGCAAGTCATCGAGTCCATAGTACGCGTGCTACGAATTGAGAAACGGCCATAGCGATTGCAAGCACACACGAGCCACCTCCGATGCATGCTTGGTGAAACGGCGAGATCGAGCACGCATCAAGAACACTTCCGGGTTTTACGACAGTACTCGCTTGATGCGTGCTTCGAATTGGAACAGTGCTCGGGCAACGACTGATGACGTTTCACGAGTCCACGAGCACACGAGCACGCACAAGTACGCGAATTGAGAAACGGCCCACAACGCGCAGGGCCATACTTCCTGTTTACATATTTTCCTGGATCCTGATTGGTGTCGCTGCCGCAGCCGCAAGGCACTGATTGGAGGGTCACAGACCATAATATCATAGGCCTACAGCGCAGATGAAAATGATTCAGATTACAGCGTTTATTTGTTCAACAATATGAAACCTTGTCTTAGGTGTTTTAAAATTATGCTGAATTTATTTCCGAGTATCTCCATATTGTCCGCCATCGTACTGCTGCGAGTGCGAAATGCATCCTGGGATTTATAAGCCGTTTCTCAATTTGCGTACTTGTGCGTGCTCGTGTGCTCGTGGACTCGTGAAACGTCATCAGTCATCAATGATTCAGATTACAGCGTTTATTTGTTCAACAATATGAAACCTTGTCTTAGGTGTTTTAAAATTATGCTGAATTTATTTCCGATTATTCCAACGGCAGAATACAAGGCACAGGGAACTTTGTGGTGCGTAAACGCTATTTAGAGGTGCGTAAACGCTATTTCCTAAATTCCAGAGGTGCGTAAACGGCGTTTACGTGCGTTTACCCTCCACTACAGCCCTGGTTACGGCGGGATCGATAAACTAAGAACGGCCCTCGAGCATAGTGAGGGGGCAGTACCTCCACTAAAATATATCAAGAAATGGATGATGAAGCAGGATCCCTACACTCTGCATGTACCTGCACCGATACATTTCCGTAGAAATAGAGTATTAGTTAGTGGGGAAGATAGACAGTTCCAGGCTGATTTAGTGGATATGTCAGAGTATGCATCCGAAAATGATGGTGTGCATTTTCTGTTGACGTGCATCGATGTATTCTCAAAACATGCATGGGTTCGTCCATTACCGTCCAAGAGGGCTATCGACGTCGCTAAAGCTTTTGATGATATTCTCAGCGAAGGGCGTATCCCCGATAAACTGCAGACTGACGCTGGCAAAGAATTTTATAACAAGATCTTTCAGCGTTTGATGGAGCGGTACAATGTCAAACATTTCTCTACATCTAACGAGACCAAGGCCAGTATAGTGGAGCGTTTCAACAGGACTCTGAAAACCCGCATGTGGAGATATTTAACAGCTGCCAACTCCAAACGATATGTGGATAAACTACAGGATATGGTCCATGCTTATAACCATTCATACCATAGATCGATAAAAATGACCCCGGTCAGTGTTGATAAAGATAATGAGAAAACAGTGTTTAATACGCTATACAAAACCACTCAAGAGCCGATGGTGGTGTTTAGATACGATGTTGGTGACACGGTTAGAATTTCAAAAGTGAGAGCTACATTTCAAAAGGGGTATGAGTAGACATTTACAGATGAATATTTTGTAATATCGCAGCGCATAGCAAGGTGTCCTCCAGTCTATAAGCTGCAAGACTATGCAGGTGCCCCTGTCCAGGGAACATTTTATGAGAAAGAGCTACAAAAAGTTATAGTGTCTAAAAACAAGGTGTATAAAATAGAAAAGATTATAGATAGAAAAAGGGAGGGGTCTAAGAATCTACTATATGTCAAATGGCTGGGCTGGCCGGATGCATTCAATTCAGTATAGTCAGAGTGTACGATGGATAAGGAGGTGTCTGGGGGTTTCTATGTGACTCTGACGAGTAATGCATCGGCAGGGATCTACCCGCAAAATAAGATATGGAATTTTAGAACTAAATTAGCAAAAACTATACACACCAAGCAGCCCTATGAAGTAGGCCTAATTGAAGCTCAGTACCCATGCAGCTGGCATAGCTTTCCTACCGAGGACGCTACGATGACCGTTACCGATGGTAAAACGGGTCATATGACATCATGTCTATTAGTTGGTGGGCTTTATGATAGTATCGGTTCGTTATTACTACAAATCAATAAGACTTGGGCCAAATATGCTGCCATCGGTAGTATTATACTACATCATGAAGGTATTAGAAACCGCATATATGTAGAAGGAGACGATCACCTAGCTATCGTCTTTAGAGGAAAACTGGCTGCTATGCTGGGTTTCAATGCAGGGGTCAAGCAACCAGCCCATAAGTCGAATGCTGCATATGCCCCCCACCCCACCGACATTCATGGGGGGTGTTACAACATGTTCATATATAGCGACATTGTCGACCATCAGTTGGTAGGAGATAGCTATGTCCCCCTACTAAGGAGTATTAATATAACCGACACTCGCAGGAGACACTGCATTCACATGTTCGACAAGCCGCATTACGTACACGTTTCCCGAGACCCCCTTGGAGATATTGAAATCGATCTAAAGTCTGACCAGAATACAAATATAAAATTCACATATGGTAAAGTGATACTCAAGCTGCATTTTAGACCTGTAAAACAGCAGAATTCATAGCACCATCTATAGGGATGAGAGGGTATAGACCACCCTACGACGAGAACAAATATGTTCAGTATTATTTAAACCAAGCAGGGAGCGGACTGCCTGGCTATGAGGGTAGCAGCACACAATATGGAGCTGGCATCGGAGGGATGTTCCGCAGCCTCTTTAGAATGGTGTCGTGGCAATTTCTGTATCAGATATTGCGTCTAAGCAGATGAGATATTTAGATGCAAAAAGCACACAATACTGTTGACAATTAGTGGTTATATATATTTGTATTAAAAGTACGAACAAAGATACATCACAACATGCATCAACAAACAACATAACAGGCATACATTACAATAATCTGGGGCCCCAGATGGGAGCTCCTCTTTGCGTGTTACTTCATTCTCTGAAGGTACGCTCAGACAAGTCCACTGAGTCTTCCAATCGATGCGTTCTTATTCGTTTGGGTTTATTAGGGGGTGGTCCCCCAATACCAAAAGCCTTTGTGTACCAGATGGTTATCTTTACAACTGCAGCTGTGGGGAATGCATTGGAGGGGGTAGCGGCCGTGCCATCGAAAACCCCTGGCTTGGTTGACGCTAGCCAGGGGGTCGAGAAAACAGGCCCACACATCAAAGGATTGCATGGAGGGTGATTTACATGACAAGAAACATAGGAAAGGGCAGGCAATAAAATGCTTCACACGACTCTCGAACATTCACACTTTAAATGACCCAAAAGGAGCCCAGAAGGCAGACACTATATAAAATTACACAGAATAGCAACAAAACTTAAATTCATATAGACCAAAACAATACAACATGTAGATTTTCCATCACAATCCCCCCTTTGATTATTTTATAATCACAAATTCAAAAATCTATCATGTCCGACCATCAGCACTTCTCCGCTTTTATAGGAGGTTGTTCAGACTATTTATACCACCGTTCGCTTTTACAGAAGGTAGCATAAAATCACCTAACATCACAATCAAGTCATCTGTTTCCATATATTCAAAAGTCATAAAAATAAAAACAGAAAAGAAAACCAAAACAAAGAAACAAGGCTACCTTTTAAAAACATTTCTAAACAAAAATATTCTTATTTGATGTGTCCTTAAAGGGACTCTTACCTTTGTTGCATTTTTACACTTTTTTTGGATAAGATTAAATTGGTATTAATAAGGTAATAACACTCTAAAATGCAAGACAGACCCACCAGGAGTAAAAACAAACAATTATTTCACCCTCATAATATTTAGTGAAAACTTCAACCAATAAGATTCTTCGGACCGAAGGATCTTATTGGCCGACAGACCTGTCTGTTTGCTAGATGGACATGCAGGTTTTCCGCGGTTTTCCGTCTGCTTCTTGTGGCGCATTCGGGCCCGCGTCATCAAGGCGCGTCCTCAACTAGAGGGTTTGTTTTGATTCCACGGCAGACAGTAGCGAGTAGCGACCGTAGCGACTGACGATGGCAGACCAAAGTGGTCCACGGCGTACTGAAACTGCACCATTCAGTCCAATTAGGGGACTCACCTCGGACTCAGACTCACAGAGTTACCCTCCTCTGGAGCCTCAGGAAGACCAGACTGTTGGCCACCAACTGCACCATTCAGTCCGACAAGGGGACCCGATTCGGCCTCAGAAGCCAAGTGGTCCCGCTCCCCTGGATGATTCTCAGGACCTCCAGACCGTTGGCAACCAACCGCACCACTCAGTCCGATTACGGGACCCGTTTCGGACTCAGACGCGAAGTTGTCCCGCTACTCTGGAGCTCCGGGAAGACCTCCAGACCGTTGGCACCCAACCGCACCACTCAGTCCGATTACGGGACCCATTTCGGACTCAGACGCGACGTTGTCCCGCTACTCTGGAGCTCCGGGAAGACCTCCAGACCGTTGGCACCCAACCGCACCACTCAGTCCGATTACGGGACCCATTTCGGACTCAGACGCGACGTTGTCCCGCTACTCTGGAGCTACACGAAGACCTCCAGACCGTTGGCACCCAACCGCACCACTCAGTCCGATTACGGGACCCATTTCGGACTCAGACGCGACGTTGTCCCGCTACTCTGTTTGTAATGCTCATACACCTTTCTTATACTCAGTGGGACTACTGTCCTTCAACATGGGGCCTCAAAACGGTATCACACGAAGCCCATAAAATTACAGTGAGCCACCTGCTAAATTTCTTGTTTACTAGACCCCTGGTAGATATTATGACCCCTGGGAGTCTAAACTAAATGTATTATTATTATTATTATTATTATTAAACATAACCCATGGGAGTCTAAACATAGCCCATGGGAGTCTAGAACTTTTGTACTGTAGCGACCCTGGGACAGTTAAATAGTTTGTGTGTTATGTGTTACATTATATTTCGTTGTCCGCTATGCCAGTTGTTCTATGTGCATGTATTGTAATGTTCTTCTTGTCAATCAGCGTGGGGGCGAATCATTAGGTCAGCTGGGGGAGGGCCTTGGAAGAACAGGAGGGTGGGGGCCTGCACGCGAGTGAGACCGTGTTGGGGTTGCCGGGGTAACCGGGGTTTGTTTTGTGTCGGTTTTCTGCCGTTGGTTACAATGTTACGGGTTTCAGTGACCTGGTTTTGGTTCATTAAAACTACCTTCAACTACTAATGACTCGACATCATTATGTCACCGGCGAGGTCGTTACAGTACTCTAAAAAATAACGCTTAGTTTTGTACTCTAAAAAATAACGCTTAGGGGGTGGGGCATTGGAGGAAGGCGGGATGATTTGAATGTGCTGTAATTCTCAAATGCAACAAAGGTCAGAGTCCCTTTAATGCTGCTTCCGTGATACAAACACATGAGTAGTTGGCAAGCACTTAATGTTTACTACTCTAAACATTAATTGTCAATCCAGTCAGTATTAATATTACACAGTATAACCCAACATTTAAACGGTATTCCTCTTCTCTTTCCCATTGTCCTTCATGATGTCTCTGAGGGACCTACATGGGGTTTGTTTAATATTTTTTTTTTTTTAGTAATTATTTCCTTTGGTTTGCTTTAGTATACCCAAGGTTGTTGTTCAAGGTTGTTGTTGTGGGCTCCCCATCCCCCCTCTTGACGCATGGACTTTCCCATGCGTCAATTTACCATAATAAGGGAAAGCCCAGGCCTGTAAGCATGGCTTTCTGTTGCGAGCGCACCAAAAACCTTCTACTTTAATTCTGAAAAAAAACATTTCTTTAACTTTCAACTTTTCTACTTGTCTTTGATCCTTCAAACTACTTTTCCTAATAACTTTCAAACCTTTCAGATATACTTCTTAGAAACTATCACACACTCATATAGACAGTAATGCTGTGTCTAGTGTGATACTTTCCGTACACTGCTCTTCTCTCCCTCCGCCTGGACACGCCTCCACCTCTCTCTCTGCTTCCTGCCTCTCATCCGCATCCCGGGCTGTCCTTTGAAGTGCCTGTCCCCACGTCTCTCCCGTCTCTGAGACCCTCCTTTGTCTCTTTGTTCAGGCCACTTCAATGTGGCTACACAGGCACCATGGAGGCCACCACTCTGGTGCTGTTGGTCCTGCTGGACTGTCTCCTTGTGTCGTCCAGCAGACCGTTCCGTAGCTCTTCAGGTGGGCCTCCCATGGTCTGTAACTTCATAAAGTCTGATGAAGAGGAGTCGTGACGTGGGGTATTTGCACTGTATTGGGCCACTGGTCGGGCTGAAAGCAGGAGGGGGAGGAGCGTTGTCCAGGTCCGGATCTATTTGAACAAAACTTGATGCAGATGGGTTATCTCTCTCCCCACCCCTTTCATTATCTTGTCTTGCCTTACGTTCTTATCTATCTCTTCTCCTTCCATAACACATATTTTTTCCAATCTCTCTCATACGTTCATTAATTCACCTTGTTGCCATTTTGGTCATAAAACATTGACAAAATATCATAATATAAAAATCAGCATTTTCTATATTAGGCAATACACTTCTGTTGTCAGTGGGGGTCAGTCGGGGTTAGTCTGGGTCAGTTGGGGTCATGTCATGGCTGTGTGATATGGTTGACCATTAAATTGGTTGTGATAGATTGTAAAAATCGAGTATCCACTGTCTACAATAGCCCTTTGTTTAAAATAACCATATGTAATATTACATTTAGCTGATTAGCTCGCTTAAGGCTGGTGAACCATACAACAATAATTTGGATGTGGTGCTTGTGTGCGTTGTGTTATGGTGCTCATACCTCCTCCTTGGACCTGGTCTGCTCCTGCGTCCCGTCAATGCGAATGCCCCCTTCCACCTCCGCCTCTTGGATGATTCACAGTCACTTCACGGGAAGGTGCGAACTGCCGGCCGGCCCTTCCAGTGTCTTTGTCGATTCTTTTTGGGAGAATCGTTGAACCAAGGATCCATGACGCCACAACGAAAGCAGGCCTGCCTCTGTGCTTCCCCACTTTCCTGTGGTCGTCCTTGCCGTCCGGCGCCTCCACGAACATTATATCAGCTTGGTCTCTCCCGGGAATGTCGCCTTGAATACGACCCCACCGTAGGCCCAGTTTGACTTGGCGTGGTTCGCCGATGGGTGATGGGCCATTTCCAGAATGGCTGTAGCGAGGGATTCCCCTCCCACTGCAGATGGGTCCGGGAGACATTCTGCTATGTCCTTAATGTCACTGGGTCTCCATGCACGGAAAACGTATGCCGGACTGCCATAACCCCTGTTGCGCTGTTAGCGGGTGCCTCCTTTGCCGTGAGGTCTGGATAGAGGTTGAATGATGGGGCGGCGGCCTGGGCGTTGTCGTCATACGGTGGAGGTGAAGGGGGATTCGCACGCGGTCCGCCGGTGCAGTCCAGGTCCGGGTCTACATCTCGGGTGAAAAATATATATATTCCTACGCTCTCTACGCTCTGTCCCTGGCTGATTTTTTTTTTTTTTTTTTTTTTTCATCCTGGCTCTCTCTTTCCCTCAAATGAAATGCACACCAACATAATTAAAACTTCAACAACCGTTTTAAGCTAAACTCCCCATTTCAGGAAAACCCAGTTTGCACCAATATTTTAAACCCTCCAGAGCCGCTTCGCCATGCTTCTCCAACATCACCTTCGCAGGTCCCGTTATCTCAGTTTTTCCAGATTTGTTCCCCATATTTTAGATCCTTTTACACTAGTTATTATTTAACAAATTATCTAATATCACCGAAACCTCCTTGTTACTACACACATATACATATATTTATTAATGAATACCTATTATTATTATTTATATATATATATAACACCAACCGCGCTTCAACGGGTTTCCCTTTACCGTCACTGACAGACCCTAGCTGCCCTTTCTGTTACCTATATAGCTATATATATATTGACGGAAGCGAAACGGAGCTACCGCATGTTCCTATAACAGAGTTTCTTTGAACGAGGCCTAAGTTCAGATATAAGTTTACGTTTACCGAAACATTTATATACCGTTTCTGCAACGGATTTTATTTTGAAGCTTTAACAGTATTGTGATCTCACCTGCTCGAATTCTTTTTTCCTTTGGATATCGTACTGAAGAACCACTAGTTTATCCCCACAGGCACCCTTTCCTCGACCTCTGGTTTGGTAACCACTTGGAGGCGAAGCAGAGCTTTGGGACTGAGAACGAATCCTCAGACCTGTATTGGAAGCTGATATTTCATAGAATCTTCAGGTTAGATATCCCGGACGAGCCCCCAAACTGTCGTGGCAATTTCTGTATCAGATATTGCATCTAAGCAGATGAGATATTTAGATGCAAAAAGCACACAATACTGTTGACAATTAGTGGTTATATATATTTGTATTAAAAGTACGAACAAAGATACATCACAACATGCATCAACAAACAACATAACAGGCATACATTACAATAATCTGGGGCCCCAGATGGGAGCTCCTCTTTGCGTGTTACTTCATTCTCTGAAGGTACGCTCAGACAAGTCCACTGAGTCTTCCAATCGATGCGTTCTTATTCGTTTGGGTTTATTAGGGGGTGGTCCCCCAATACCAAAAGCCTTTGTGTACCAGATGGTTATCTTTACAACTGCAGCTGTGGGGAATGCATTGGAGGGGGTAGCGGCCGTGCCATCGAAAACCCCTGGCTTGGTTGACGCTAGCCAGGGGGTCGAGAAAACAGGCCCACACATCAAAGGATTGCATGGAGGGTGATTTACATGACAAGAAACATAGGAAAGGGCAGGCAATAAAATGCTTCACACGACTCTCGAACATTCACACTTTAAATGACCCAAAAGGAGCCCAGAAGGCAGACACTATATAAAATTACACAGAATAGCAACAAAACTTAAATTCATATAGACCAAAACAATACAACATGTAGATTTTCCATCACAATGGCTATTCCGTTATTTAGGCGAGGGGTTAGCATAGCAAAGCCTCATCTGAAGACTGCTGCTAGACATATTATAGGCGATGTTATGACCAACATAGCCCATGCTGCATCTACGCCCAAACAGCAGGGGTCAGACATGAGCGTATATGCAAGAAGAGCAACAAAGTATCCTCCTATAGGTTGTGGGCGTACCCGTGCACCTGCACCACGTCGTAAACAGAATAAAAGATTGGCATCTATCAAAAAAAGAGCCAAACCTAAAAGGATCAGGAAGGTGGCAAACCGTCGTTTTAGAGGGGCTGCTAGCGATATATTCATTTAGACTAGAATAACAAGGGCTGAATACAATGGCGTTGCTACATAGCCTGTCCGATGAATGCATTAAGAGCGAACTGGACCTCTTCTCATTGCCGATGACGCAGACTTCGATAGAAAAAAGTACATATATTGAAATACCACCGCTATCGGCGCTAACAGATGGTGGACCCATAGAGTTCTTTGTATCGGCCAGTAGCGAAGACTATATAGATTTAAACAATACGTATTTACACCTGCGGGCCAAGATTACTAATCCTGATGGAACAGACCTGGCTCCGGCGGCCGCCGTGGGACTGATTAACTATCCAGGATGCACGTTATTCTCCCAAGTATTACTCTGGGTGATAGGCTTATCACCCAGTCGTCAAACACCTATCCGTACAGAGGCATAATAGAATGCTTGCTAAACTATGGAAACGGAACATTAGACACCCAATTTGGCTGTGGTCTATTCCAGAAAGACACACACGGTCATATGGACGAGATTCTTCCTGGAGGCCTCAATCTAGGCTTAACGACGAGGAGTGAATATACGGGGCGAAGTCGTATAGTGGAGCTGATATCCCCTATACACGTCGATATGTTTTTTCAGGAGAAACTATTGATTAACGGAGTTGATCTCCGCATGAGATTCATTAGAGCAAAAAAAAAAAAATGATTTCTGTCTCATGTCCGATGGTGCTGTGGAATACCGTGTCTCTATAGTGTCTGCAAATGTTTTCATTAAAAAGGTATCGATAGCACCAGGCGTCAAGCTGGCACATGCCCGTGCGTTAAACCAAGCTAACGTTAAATACCCCGTTGATAGGGTGTGTCTAAAGAATGTATCCATCGCTGCTGGCAGCCGTATATGCACACAGGATAATCTATTTCTTGGACAAATACCCAAGATGGTTATTATAGGTTTTGTGAATAACGAAGCATTCACAGGGAGCTATGGTAGGAATCCTTTCAGATTCCAGCATTTCGGCATTGAGTTCTTATCCCTATAATGCGACGGTCAAGCCTATCCCGCTAAACCCTTTCAACCTGACTTTAGAAACGGTCTGTATACCCGAGAATATTTTCAGCTCATACAGGCTACAGGTCGTCAGCTCAAAGATAGAGAAATAGCCATTAATCATAAGGAATTCGGGGACGGGTATGCATTATTTTGTTTCAACCTTGAGGCAGATGAGGGCTGTGGACAACATGTATCGCTAGTCAGAACAGGGAATGTGAGGCTAGAGGCACGATTCAGAGCAGCATTGGCTACAACGGTCAATTTGATATGTTATGCAGTTTATGATTCTGTTATAGAAATATCAAATAGACGGCAGGTGCTGTTGGACTATTACTGAAAAAGGTGGTGCGATATGAATACTATAGAGCTAACAGCAGTGTGTCAGAAATGGCACACAAGGCATTCTTGGTGCGTTACCGTGTAATCATCTACCCCGGGAAATTCATCAGAGGCCTGCAATGATGGTGGTCAACACCGAACCTTCACATATGTCCGGTGCCCATTGGCTAGCTATTTATATTACGACTGAGAGACAGGGATACTTTTTCGACTCCTACGGCAACCCTCCCTCATACTCTGAGTTTCCTGAGACCATACAGCGTTTTCTCGATCAGCACTGTATAGATGTAGTTCATTCTACACAACAGGTCCAGGATCCGTCAAGTACAGCATGTGGGCATCATTGTGTTTTTTTCTTGTTTAATATGCAAAAAGGTGTATCCTATCAAAAGTTTTTGAAAATGTCTACCCCGTAATGATGAAAAGGTTTATGACTTTGTTAACCGTGTACAACCTAATGTCTGTAATGAACATGATATGATGTGTGTGCAGTCATGTGTATGTGCATGTAACATGTGTTGTTGTTGTGGTTGTTTTTTGTATTGATAATAAAAATACAATAATTTGATTACATTTTAGTCGTACTGTTTTCTTTATTTTTACGGCTATAACACATACATATAGATACATAATTTAAAATGGTAACCACTCGGCCATATGCATTCCAGGGGAGGTAATAGATGGCAGTGGCTGATTGCTTTTTCTCCTTTTACCAGATGAGACAGGCACGGCGGCCATCGCATTGTCGTCCTTAGTTACGGGACTATGCTTATACATGTTTACAGTTTGCCGGAGCTGTTTATTAGGGATAGACGATAGTGGTATATTATTACTGGCTAAAGATTTCAGAAATACATTCCAGCCCTGTGGTCTGACAGATTCGACAACATGGTAAGGGGCGGTAACATTCTTTAACAGATCAAACATATGGGACCCCTTAATAGTTTCGCCTTGTAATATGATCTCCCCCTTGTCCGTCCATGAGACATTTTTTGATTTCTTTAAAGAGTCCAGGATATGTCTGGCGTTGCTCTTGCTTCTGACGGGTATATGTTTCATTATATCCTTATAAATATGATCGCCGCTGGCATCATTATCATCATCACCACGCTGCGCCACCATAGGTGTATCAACTTGGTCCCCCTCCGCAAGTGACAGAGTTAATTCTCCATGCTCGCGTTGCCCTTGCTTTACCATGGATAGATAACGCTGCAGGACAGCACCGTACCTGGCAGCTTTTTCATATAGGTCTGTATCGGGAGTGTTCAACACCGTCGCAATGGCCATATCCAGATCATTTTCAGCAGTCTGTCTAACAGAATCCCTGGGGTGGGTATGCTTTAAGGCATCGAGTTGATGTTGAGGAACTAGATACATCTTGTGCGTATGATCCATTATAATCACCCTCCTCTTGAGAACAGACTTGTAAACAACGGTATAGCCACAGACAGCAGGGGTAAAAGAAATCCACCAGTCTGATTGATCAGTCTTTTCTTTCTAGATATCAGTACATTTTGATTGGCGAGTATCCTGAGGTCCTTCTTTCGTCTACGCAATTTTGTATGCTGACGTGGGGTCAGCGGTATTTTGCCTTGTAAAATGTTCAAGGCTATTTCACACAGCGAGTTGATAAAGTCGGCGTTGGCCGTCCTGAGGATAACTTTACGCTGTGCCGGAGATGCTTTATATAGCTGCTTAAGACGCTCACGATTTCTGCTTATACACGAGGACATGGTCTTTTGGCTAATCACTTTGCTCTCTGAGTGTATACAACATGCCGGTCTGACAATATATCTGTTCTAAGTCTCATGTTGTCTGGGCTCATGGCTTTAAATTCTACAAGCAGATAGCGGTAAGGCATGTCGGTAGCATCGTTAAAGGCTTCTAGAAAATATTTTGTCTTGCATGGAAACATCTGTTTGGCTATCAACATAATCTGATATTTGTCACGAGGGTTCTTAAACAAAACCATGTAATTGGTATTTACACTAATTGTTCGGCTGGTTTTACCCTGCATAAATAAATTCTGGACCAGATACATACAACTGAGATTACGATGGTGTACATATTTGGTAAAAACGTACTGAACCTCTATATTATTACATGCGTCGTTCTTCAAGTCGTCAATAATGAGCAGATTTCTAGTATGGACTGGTAAGATTGCATCATCACATAGAGATTTTGGGATCCCTTCTACAAAGTGAATGTTCCTTATTTTAAGCAAATCCTCATATATGGGCTGCCAGCATGAATAAAGATATACTATATTTTCAATCTTTTCTGAGAATAACCGATCCATATTTTCAATGACTGTTTAGACAAAGTAGGTTTTGCCGCTGTTTGAAGGTCCCGATACTACCATGCTGAACGGGTGTTGAAGTCTAGGGTCGAACGTAGTGTGTACAACAGCCATCACCTCGGTCTGTGTGCATCCCCTCTGATGGACGGCTGTATTGTGACCATAGAACCGTGAAACATTTGACAGTTAACATTCTTTATTAACACATATATGAACCACAAAACATTTAGCATACGATAGTCGTCATTCATCATTAATGCATGATGCATAAAAAAAGTATATACAGATACATTATGATACATTTAACATGTGATTTGAATTTCTTGTAACACAATATGAATACCCCCCCAAAATACAGAAATGATTAAAATAAAAAGATGAAAGAAGAGAACATGGATCATTTGAAAACAATAAAAAACAAAATAGTTAATAACATACCGGAAAGCGTGGTGAATTTCCGTATGATTTGATTTTCTTAACACAATATGCATACCACCTCAAAAATACAAAATGAATAAAATAAAAAACATGGATCATTTGAAAACAATATGTAAAAAGAAGAAGAAGAAAAACATGGATCATATGAAAACAATATGTAAAAAGAAGAAGAAGAAAAACATGGATCATGTGAAAACAATAAACAAAATGGTTAATAGCCGTAAGGAAGCGTGGTGTAGTCGGGGAAGACCCTGCGTTTGTTGTAAACCACCCTAAGCTGTTTTTAAGCAGAAACGTATTCTTATCTCGTTGGATGGTATCTACAGTGGTGGTGACGTCGAGTGTTTGAGGCCGATGGTTGACAAAATAATCCAATAGACATTTCAGTGTCTGCTGGGTGACCACTTTAGCATTTGCTGCATTTAAAGTCACCCCTTTGCTTTTGACTATAGACTTGTGGTGACGTGTGTGGTAAGCATAGCTTTTAGGACCTGTTGAGACATATTCGCTAATGTAATCCTCCTGCTCGGTACCATACAGATCACCATAATTTATCTCGTCGGTCAAGTCGCCCAGATAAGGGCCTAAAGGGGGTACCCAATCACCCTCCTTAGAAACAAAAATGATGCTGTCTGTGTCACAATAGAGGACACGTTCCTGTAGTTTGTCTAGAAGATCGTAGAGCATGAGCCTGGCATGGGCAGTGGTCACAGCCCCCACAATCACGTTGACATCCCGCGCCCTTTCGAGACGGGCATTGAGGGGAAAAACGATCTGTCTAGTTACTGGACCAGATAAAATGAGACGGAGAGGTAATAAAGTCTGTCGGCACGAGGACCTTGGATTTATTAAGTAAAGTGGCAACGGTTATACAGAGTCATAAAGCGTGAGAAATCGAATAGGTCTAAGTCCCTAATCAGCGCTGATGGTTCGTCCAGAGCTTCGCCTCCGTGGAAGGTCTGCTTCAGAAGAAGATCCTGAGTCCCTGTGTGATACAGTCTTATGCTGTATCCTCCTCTCGATGAGGTGTGTGCGTTTTAGGGGTGCGTGGTTCTGTGTGTTTTTGCTTGACCTTGGCCCTCAGGCCCTTGTATATGCATGTGTATCTTCTTGTGTTCCTCCTAACGGGGGAGTGCCCCCGAAGTGTCTCCTGTGTGATAAATTAAAACGGGGGAGTGCCCCCCCGAAGTATGTCCTGTGATAATTTAATGTGGCTCTCAGGCCCTGGTATGGGCAGGTGTATCTCTTGGTTCCTCCTAACGGGGGAGAGCTCTCAAAATGTCTCCTGTGTGATAAATGAATGTGGCTCTCCCGTTCTTGAGGAGGACTGGTGCATTGTCTGAGTGTCTACCATTTGCCTGGATGGAAAAATGGGGCCTTCGGCTCCGGCCTTGACCTGACTATATTATCATGTTTGTGTTATGTGTTCGTTGGGTTAGAGCAAGAGTTGACTATATTGTAATTTGTCTGCCATGTGATGTGCTCATCAGGCTAGGGTAGGAGTTAGCTATATTTGTAATGTACATGTGATGTACTCAGCAGGTTATTTTTCCCAACATATCCCCCTCAAGTCGTCGCAAGACGACTTTTACTCATTAGGGGTACGAGGGATAGGACTCCAGCGCGGGACTACCATCATAACACCATTAGAAATAACAGAAAGAAGGCAAAATGATCATAAAAACAAACAACCATGAGCATGGGACTAAAACAACTCGCTGGACCGGGTGTATGGGGAACCACGTGGGAGAAACGCTACCCATGCTTCAGACATGAGTATGCCATACACACCCCACCTAGGGGGTGGCATCCACCCCGGCCTTACATCGCGAGCAGACAATACCAACAATACTGGCAGCAGATGATACACAACAAACATACAACAAGCATACAACAATACAAAAACAAATATCAAACGATACCAAAAAACAACAACCAACAACAAAGCTGGCCACACAACAAAACCAACACCAAACCATAATAATAACAACAAAATGCAACAATAAAACTAACAGTAAACAATAACGATATAAACAAAAATGCAAAAATCACACAAACACTACACAATAACAATCACAGGAAAGAAATGCAACCATGAAACGTGTCCCTTAATAATAATAATAATAATATCAGAAAGATATGAGGTACACAACGAATGGCAATCCCCCTCAACCCATCCCTAGATGACCACACACTAACGATGTGAGGAGGAGTTAACTGGTCGTGTAACAATAAGCAATCACACACATGGGGTACTCAGGGTAGTCATGCACTGATCCGAAAAATGTACATGTGTTAGTGGGCTTCTATACCACAAAGGTAAAATAAAATAAAACGCGACATGCCCCGTTCCAAGACCACCTCTGCCGCAAGAGCTGACATATCTGACTCCTGTTCCTCCTCCACCCTACACCCCAGACGGCACTTCCCATGATTGTTGCAGCTCGTCACTTCATGATCAAGTGAGCCAGTGCCCACAGCGATTCTGCCAAGTAATCGTGACTGTGCCTGCCTTAGGTCGTCCCGGGTGTCAAGGTGGGATCTTACCCGTCGTTGGCTAACCAGCCTTCCATACTGGCTCGCTGCAGGATGCCGTACCTGGAAGATACAATCAATCCCCACCCATATGGTGGTATAGATCGCAAAGTGGAGGGATGGAGACAGAGTCTTCAGCCCCAACTGCCCTATGCAGCCAAGTGTGTGCGTAATGAATACACCTCAGGGAAACTATAAAACAAAAAGTCATTTATCAGAGTTAAAATTATTAAAGTGTTTCAGCAGCAGTAGTGGCATTTGAAAGGTAAACCCACTACTTCCGAATCCAAATCGACAACATAGCATGTAGGATCCCTTCCCAGCAGATGTAGCGCTAATCCACCTGTCATCCTTGACCAAAGAGATATACCCCATATTTTAATAGGTGTTGTCCTACTTGTACAGTTTATCAATATTACGTTTTATTATTTTTTATTATTATTCTCATCTTTATCATATCCATATTTATTCAATTATTCTTTCCTGTGTGAAAATAATATTAATCACTTAGTTAATAGCAACACCTTCTTTAGTCCAATTGAATTAGATTAGCATCACTGTTGTCCTATTAAAGTATCAACGTTATTGTCCTTATAACCTCCTCATGAACTTCGATGTTCATCATCATGAAGGATAACTGTTGTCCTAGGAAGACAAAAAACAAAACTAAAACTAAAACAAATTAGCCATAATGTGAATATCCACTGTGTGTCTCCCTGTGACTCTCTCCCTCCTTCAGGAGAACACGCTCTCTCTCCCTCCTCAGTACGGGGTGCTGTTTGGTGCAAGACAACAGATAAGGGTGGAATGTGGCTTCTCTCTGTCTCTGCGTGTCTCCCTCCCACGTTGGGTGCGGCCATAACGCCTTGAGAGCGCGCGTGCTCCGGGGGCTGGGTGTGGGAGAAACCAGTGGTAGTTCCTTTTCTCGGCCAGCAGAGGTGAAACCTTTATAGGTGAAACCTATGGACAGAGACTACAGAGAACTTCAAACATGGCAGACGGGGAACTACAAATTTATCAAAACCTGAAAACTCAACAGAGCTCTACCTGTATTCCTTGGATATGTGGTATTTTATGGCGCATGGCCACCACACGCTTTCAGTTGAACACACTCTCTATTTCCTTTCTCTGTACTGTGTGTTAGTGTGTCTCTCTGTACTGCCTTAATGGTGTAGGTCGACAAATGGGGGTGAAATGTGTTCTCTCTCTTATTCTTCCTCACTCCCCTTAGGGTCAAGCAGCACCTAGGACCGTTAACAGATAAGCCTGGAATGCAACATCCTGAACTATCCATCATGGAACAAGACCTAATAACTATCTCTCACACACAAAAAGATCCTTCTGTCCCTTCATTCACAATCCCATCTTGCCGCATCCATTCCCAAATAACTTTTCACTTTATTATAAATAACTTTAATACTGCTCTCCCTTTCCAAATTTCTATATACACAAAACTACGAAGCTGACCACCGAAATTGGTACAGGCCTCGTCAGGCCGAACCAAAACACCCTCACAGGTTCCAACTTCCATACAATTCTAGGGAGGGGAACTACAACATGAGGTGGAGTAGAGGACTTCAAATATGGTGGACGGGGACCGCAAATGTATCGAATGGGAGGACTACACATATGGGGAAGGGTATTGCACTCAGGGCCTGACAACTATACGGAGTCCCCTCTCGTGGTCCTCCGACTTTAGCTCTCCTTGTCTATCTCTCTCGCTCCCTCTCACACACACACCTAAATAGACCTTTCTCATTCTGTCTCCTCCAAACGCACACACAGAAACATCACCTCTTGCGTACACACGCACAGAGACGCACACAGCCTTTCTCACTCTGTCTCCTCTAAACGCACACACAGAGACATATCAACAGACCTCTTGCGTACACGCGCACACACAGAATCGCTCACAGCCTTTCTCTCTCTCTTTCTGACACACATGCACAGGGAGTCTGGACAGAGATATATGCCCAGCCGCTCACACCTTACTAGTGAGGGGCAACAGGTGTCTACTATTCCCGTCCGCTGTGGTCAATGCAATTATCCGTCTGCTACCGCACTCACAATCATCAGACACGGCAAAATAGCGTTGAGCATAACAAAGCAAGCAAGCGTTGCACACATAGCCGGGTTATCATTGATTTATTTATTTTCTATATTTAGCCGGCCTACAAATACGCTCGCTCTCTTTCTTTCTCTCTCTCTGGGCCTCTTACACACACACAAACAGCCACTCTGTCTCTCTCTCTCTCGCGCATACACACACTGTCTCTCTGGTCGTGAAGGTGGGGGTGAGAGGTCTCTGCTATCCCTAGTCTGCGTCAGTTCAGGTGTCTGTCCGTCAGTCCCCGCATATGCAATGAATAGATGGCCAAGAAATCGTTGTGCTTCTTCGGGCACCTCAGATTCACTTATCAAGGGCGGCGAGCCTTAGGCCTCGAGGGTGTTCTTTCACCACGCAACAAGCCTAGTTTATCTTATTCTCTCTGTGTGTCACTCATGCCCCAGGCATACCGTTTCCTCTGCAAAGGGACTCTAACCCTGATAAAGGACTCTAACCTTCTTACCACATAGAATTATTTAATACACAAACGCCGGTGGGGACCCTAACCCTCTTTAAAAAGCCGGTGGGGACCCTAACCCTCTTTAAAACGCCGGTGGGGACCCTAACCCTCTTTAAAACGCCGGTGGGGACCCTAACGCTCTTTAAAACGCCAGTGGGGACCCTAACCCTCTTTAAAACGCCGGTGGGGACCCTAACCCTCTTTAAAACGCCGGTGGGGACCCTAACCCTCTTTAAAACGCCGGTGGGTTTATTACACATCCATTACTTGGCCATCGGTAGTCTTGTATCACTATGCCCGATTCTTATAGGCCCTATGGTCTCGAGGGTATTCTTTCACCATGCAACGAGCCGATATTCGATGTGTCACGCGTTCAGGGTCAATCGGGTTTATGGGGAAATGCTGTGATGCAGTCCTATTCGTCCCCACGAGATATCCCGTAGCGAACCGCTCTCACAGTCTCACCTCCTAATGTGGTTCCTATATAACTATGCAGAGTTTGGATTTTATCACGTATCATTTTTACGTTCTGCCTACCTTTTGTTGGGCGCGCGCGAGGTGAGACTGCAGGAATCGGTCCGGTGTTCCGGGGTCCCGAGGTCGTGCCGCTCTCCGTCTCTCGTTTCCCAGTTGCTGTTCAATTCAGAAAAAATCACGTCGGGGTCACCAAATTGAGGGGAAAAACGATCTGTCTAGTTACTGGACCAGATAAAATGAGACGGAGAGGTAATAAAGTCTGTCGGCACGAGGACCTTGGATTTATTAAGTAAAGTGGCAACGGTTATACAGAGTCATAAAGCGTGAGAAATCGAATATGTCTAAGTCCCTAATCAGCGCTGATGGTTCGTCCAGAGCTTCGCCTCCGTGGAAGGTCTGCTTCAGAAGAAGATCCTGAGTCCCTGTGTGATACAGTCTCATGCTGTATCCTCCTCTCGATGAGGTGTGTGCGTTTTAGGTGTGCGTGGTTCTGTGTGTTTTTGCTTGACCTTGGCCCTCAGGCCCTTGTATATGCATGTGTATCTTCTTGTGTTCCTCCTAACGGGGGAGTGCCCCCGAAGTGTCTCCTGTGTGATAAATTAAAACGGGGGAGTGCCCCCCCGAAGTATCTCCTGTGATAATTTAATGTGGCTCTCAGGCCCTGGTATGGGCAGGTGTATCTCTTGGTTCCTCCTAACGGGGGAGAGCTCTCAAAATGTCTCATGTGTGATAAATTAATGTGGCTCTCCCGTTCTTGAGGAGGACTGGTGCATTGTCTGAGTGTCTACCATTTGCCTGGATGGAAAAATGGGGCCTTCGGCTCCGGCCTTGACCTGACTATATTATCATGTTTGTGTTATGGGTTTGTTGGGTTAGAGCAAGAGTTGACTATATTGTAATGTGTCTGCCATGTGATGTGCTCATCAGGCTAGGGTAGGAGTTAGCTATATTTGTAATGTACATGTGATGTACTCAGCAGGTTATTTTTCCCAACAGCATCTACGTGTTTCCATTGTACAAGGGCCACATCATCAGAAATAAAGCAAAAGTTACTAATGTGATAGCTATCGCTAAACATGAGCGGAGTGAACCTTTCAGGTTCAGAAATTAGCTCACAAGCGGGTAGGTCTGAGCGTAGCGAAAAGCGACCCCACAGACAGTTTAGAATCAACTTGTTGCAATTACGCATGGCCTTGTTAACACTCATGTTGTCGTGATCCAACTGTATGCCTTCCTTTGCCAGGTAGTTATGCACATACACCTGCTGTTTCTCCGCAGTATCCACTGTGCTGGGGTATCCTGAAGCCTCCTGTTTACGCTTGAGAAACGTTTTGACATACCCTTTAAACAGAGTCGTCGACCGTTTGGGGTAGTGCCATACCTCATGCATCTGGATTATCTCATAACCCATTTCAACCGCTTTTTGTAACTCAAAAGTCACCCAGGTGCCTGTCAGAGCCCGTTCATCGTTGCAGTGATGACATGCGTCTGTCTGATTGAGCGCATTGGCACATGTACCACAGAGGGGGAACATCAGCTTCCCATGACATCTGTAAGGGAGCACAGGATGGTAAAGACCTCTGGGGGGCAACACAGTGCATTTGACGATGCCGAAATACCCATCCAAAGGACCAAAATTCCTGAAAATGATCTGGGGGTGCCCTACAGGATAAGGACAGCGAGCCTGTAATGTGGGGTAGAGAGAGGTAAAGTCATAGTAGCGTATTTTCTCACTGGGCTCGGCCTTGTGATACATTTTGATGGCATTGGTGCGACCCCCATAGAGAGTCGCGAGGATCAATCCTAGGTTGTATCTTCAGAGTAGCCAAGAATGCCTGCACTGCAGCATTGGTCTTTTTCTGTCTGTGCCACTCACACTCCCACATGCCCACGACTCTTAAACCATGATCTCTTTTGAGGGCCTTGACTTTGAGGTGAAACTGCAACCACAATTCACCATAGGTCTTCTTGATGACAGGGTTCTGGTGACCAGCATTGTAGCAACGTTCATCCTGCAAATTCATCGGCTGTGTTTATAGACGGAGCATGTCCGTTTAGGAATAATGGTCCATATTTAGCCTCTCCGTGGTTGAGAGCGTGCCGAATCTCCAGGTTATTGGAGTGGGATAGATATTCAAGCCACTGGATGGATGCACATGAGAACGACTTTTGCTTTTTCTGATAGACCCCCTCGTAGGTCAATGCCAGGACGTTTTTTTGCAAGAACGACTTTTTGATGGTGGCCATGCACGCCGAAGCCAGAGTGGCATAGGCAAAGGGGTCTATAGTGGCACACTCTATGAAATTCTCCCTGTAGATCCCACACGCCGTGTGCAGGATCCTCACATCGTTGACACAGTAATTGCGTAGCTGTTTCTGAAGGTCAAATTTTTTGTGTCGTACAGATCTGTACCATATCGCGAAATCTGTCTTTTGATCGCTAGTCATGGAATCATAACCATAATATGAGATCTCAGGGTAGGCACCGACATATGACTCGTTGGCCCGTGTGTTGAATTTATGAGGAAAATTACCTTTCACCATATCGTCAAAATCCAACGCATCCGGTGCATTAGCCAATCGCATGGGCAAAAAGCTAAATGAGTCGACCAATCTGTGTTTGTAGGCGTCATCACGCATCAAAATGACTCTGCTACCCTTCATGACTAAAAAGGGTTTAATACCCTGATGGGTCATGTAATCCAGGACGATATAGTTGTCAAAGCCCGATGCATTGTGTGCAACGAATGTATACAACGTATACTCCCCTGTTCTGTAGCGTTTCACAAACTTTCCTACACAATCTAGTCCGCTACCATTCCGTGCCGTCAGACGTCTTAGCAGCCACAAAGTTTGGTTCGTGACGACCATCATGAATGCGCGTTTCGAAATCATAATATATGTAATTATCAGATGGACCGTCATCATCATCGTCATCTGATGGAGGGGCCGTCGTATAACGGTTACCCTGACCCTTGCGACGGCCCTTGCGCTTGCGCTTCTTTGTGCGGTCGTACGGCTGGATATAGCAATCATGTATTCCGTCACTGGGTATCGGTTCCCCACAGTTACGACACTTTGCCAAGCTGCATACATGACCATTATCGTCACCCTTCCCCTTCCCCTTCCCCTTCTTCTTCTTCTTCTTCTCATCCAGCACATGCTGCGGTATGATATACTGTCTACAACAACGATCGCAGTATTTGAGCTTTTCACAAGGTACCATGTTATGTATGTCAGAATGCTTCTTGTGTGTGTTGTAGCAGACCTGCGAGCGGCATATACGACTGCAGTCCTTGCACTTTATCGTACGACCTGCTAGTCTATCGCACACTGTCAGACACACATTGCAATGGACCGGGCATTTGTGGAACAGGATGCCCTCATGGGCATTGTAACAATATTCACACACATATCGCGTACCAAAGAAAGCCGTTCTGTTCTCTATGCAATGATAATGGTTATCATGGAGGTACAACCATATTGTTTTAGGATGTTGGGCCGAATGCGTCTGGAACATCTCCAGCTTCTTGAATGCATCATTATGATGAAATATCAGGATTTTAACATCTAGATGTCTCTCAAATTTGGAAACATCCGAGAAACCCACAGAGTGATCTGGGCCAAACCCCAGCTCACTGTGTAATTTGCGAGCCGCCTCCAAATTAGTCTCTTCGGACGCTGTGTCACTCCCGGTTAGCCCCTCATGCAGAAAATGTGTCATGCATAGTGAGAAACACAAATTGTCATGAGTATTACTCGGGGTGTAGAGACTTAGCTTCTTCTTGTATATGATTTCATCATAGGGAATGTTTTTTAACTTCAAACGTACCCCACCCCGTTTGTTGTGGACCCCTGTGACCACCAGCTCTAACACATCATCCGTCAGACCTGTGTCGTTACTCTGTATGACTTGGCTAATATGGTCCATAAACAAATCCGCATTGTAATCGTCACCTGATACGAGCACAGCATGTACATCAGAGGCCAATGAAGGGCCTCTCAGCACCACGTTTAAGACACTACCGTCGGCTGTACTTTGTGAGCAGCTTGTTATGATACCCGACAGCCTCTCCCTGATCAAATCAGGGGCCTCTTGTAAATTTACAAGGGATATACTTCTCAGATCAATGGACTGTCTAACCTCAAAGCCGTTAAAGCGGGGAAATAATCTAGTATGCATCTCATCATTATCTTCCCCCGTTACAGTAGGCGCAGGTGTACCATCATCACCAACACCACCGTCACCACAGCCAGCACCATCAACATCATCACCACCAACATCAGCACCACCAACATCAACATCACCACCACCGCCACCCCCCACACCACCACCACCGTCCTGTATATTCGACTCTATAGGGTCACCAATCCTACCCCCTGCCACAGCCGGGGGGTCCTGAAAACCCTCGCCAACCCCTTCATCACGTTGCGACACATGCAATACATCGATCTGCGATGATATGTCTAGACTCTCTTGTGCACTAGCCAACCACCCTCCGACAGTGTTAAGTACATCTCGGGTGTTTGCCACCGCATGCAACACGCCCTGTGTGTCTAAATCTCCTGGCGCCTCTAGCCCCCCACACCCCTCCACGTCATCTACCCCTAGCTCGTTCGAAACATTTATCCTTGCCGCCTGGTATAGAGCATCTGCCATACTACGCCCCCACGCATCAGCTGCAATTAACACACGCCTAGTTCTATCTATGTCAACACCTATTTCCCGCATGTCTAAACCACCTTCTGCACACATGCTCCCACCCCCCACACGTCCTACAGCCGACAAATGAGACGTATCGCCGGTTGCGTCATACCTCATTGCCATCTCTTCAAGATCTAAATCCATAATGCTACCCCCACTATCAGATCTAGACCGTCTCTTGGGATTACCGTCTATAGATTTGAATTTCCTTTTTCTAGGGCTAATGGCGTTATGCATAGTGTACAGCTATAGTTTTTTTTTATGCCAATAGATTAAAATATGTATATATATATATATATATAAATAAAAAAAACCTTTAATTAGTCAGGTATTAAAAGAAAAAAAGTTTTATTACGTGCAGTTTAAAAACAAAAGATACCCTCTCCACAAAATAAAAGAAAAAACAATAAAAACAAAACACAAATCAAATACTAGCATCCACCGTAAGCTTTGCCAGTGCATCATTCATTACAGTCATCTCGGCACTCATGGCCCGGTAGGCCCTGATGTTAGCCTCCCCCGTAGATTCAATTAGCCAAAATTTTCGAGCGGTTTTAGCTGCTCTTAGCCCCTCCTGTGCGTTAGTTCTCTCTACAGCCAGAGTGTTGACACGCACAGCTGCCTCGACATCCAGTTGCTTAGGCTGTAGGGAGGCGATAGCAAGACCATTACGCACTGTCTCAGTGTTCGGGGATTCAACAGCCATACGATCACGCGCTATCTCGGCCTTGATGGCTCTGAGGGCCTGCTTCGTCTGCTCTTCGAAATCCTGAAATCTACGGTCAATACGTTTACCAGCCAACGCACCCAGTTTACACTGACGACCAATGGTTATGGAGTTTACATCCGCCGCGGTAGTTACCAAGGTTAATTCATCAACACATTCTTTACAACAGTTAATACAACGCCCACCCAAAATGTGTTCATCAACAACCGCTGTGCCGACTGGTAGCAGCGTCGCCGCTGCCTCATGAGCGTTGGGACTCACAATGCACGGAGGGTCATGGCTAGGGTCTTGAATGGTGTGTAGGGCTTCAGATGCAGGGTCTGCAGGCTGGTGGTGTTGTACAGGCTCTGCACTGGTGGTAGCCCCTACGGACGTAGCTGGAGGGTCGATCCAATGAGCTGGAGTGAAGTCGATCTGTTCCAACAGCGATGAGGTCCACGACGGGAGGTCGTCAAGACCCTCAAGATCCTCGGCGGTCAGCTCTGGTAGTGGTGCACACTAGGGGTCTCCAGGGACTGTTTGTAATAGAAAAAGAAATCAACATAATCAGTATCCAGGCCCCCTCCTGGTCATTACACTCTATAGAATATATATACTTTTTCTTTAATTTCCTACCGTGTTGTATGGTCCCATCTGGCTGCACTGTGACGGTCTCTGTAGGCGACGCAGACGCATGCACATCCACCGTCCCGATCACTTGCTGTTTGGACTCAGACCATACACCCCCTAGCTGGGCGATTTTAGGGTTTATGACTGCCTGGAGAACCAGGTTAAAATTCTCTGGAGTTAAAACACTATGTGCGGCGTCCTTGCGAGCCTTTTTATAAGGAATTTGTGGATGATCCGTGGCCAGCGGGGAGCAGGGCAGAGCCAATCCTCGGCCCGGTCTTTTGAGATTTTTCTTTGATAGGCGACTTGCTCCAGTGGTCCGCTGTTTCACATTATCCACGATAGGTACTATACGTGAATCAAAAACAAAATACAAAAGTATTTATGGGTTAGGTTTGGTTGTTTTTTTAAATGCAAAATAAATAGATGTAATACACTTATACTAATAGCGGGCGTATTAACAACTTACCATAACTACCGCTTGCTCCCACATTGGTCCGATCGCCGAGTATCGTTCTTTGATTGTTGAGCCGAATATCATGCAAACCTGTTACACATCAGGAAAATACGATTTAACGGGTGTTCTACATGAATATACTATAACAACTAATAATAATAATGATAGAGAGAGTGATATGGAACTATATATCATACGCTGCTATAAAAAAACAACAACATACTTGCACGTGGATCCAGCTGTTGTTCCACAGTCTCACCGCCGGCCCCATGAATCACTGCGGAGTGATCACTGCTTCAGTCAGATATGTACAGCGGATACACATAGTCATAGTCATGATAGAATCATAATATAATACACACATATGAATACTTAGTCAGTCGGCATAGTATTGCAGGTCGGGTCGCTGTTTTTTTTTTTTTTTTCTTCCAGCCGCTACGACGCGTTTACTATCTTAGAATAGCGTGTCTAACGTACGGGTCAGAGGTTGTACTCATTCATACAATGGGCTAGATATATATGCATGATGGGCGCCCATCTGCATACCCTTCACACCTATTCCCCTGTGTCATGGCATCCTGACCAATAGGCACTGGTCCCACACATATGTAGGTACCGATGGCCTACACCCACTCATCACACCTTAGACAGACTACAGATCTACTGCGCTGTTAAGTAGAGTTAATCCATCTATCTTTTAATAAATAAATGAAATTAATATAAAATCTGATAATAGTATCATGATAACACCTAATATGTTGGCTATGTGAACCACCGGCCGTATCTTCACTCAGATAGTTCGATGGACCAATGGTGAAACCCAACTTTTAACCCTGATATATAGGCTATATATATATCTATATATATATATATAGATATATATATATATCTATATATATATATGTATATGTACATATATATATATTTATATATATCTATAGCATATCACTATACGGTTGATTACGGCGTTGTTATCAGTATCCCCATCACTATTACGATGAGCACTATATAAAATCTATCTAGAGGATTCGTATAATATTAGGATAGATAAAACAATATTACAGCACATACACACCCACACACACACACACACACACACACACACTCCCTCCCAATCTGCGTATGATGCTGTGTGTACATCAAACAGCACGTGACGACCTTCCTGCTGCAACACCTTAACCCCAGTCTCTAAGGCCTCGCATACATACCCGCTTCCTCCATCGAGGTCTCAGCCCACAATCCGCATAGGAGGCTGAGTGGACTTCAAATGTATATGTGGCAATCGAAGGCGATGCATCTCCCTAGACATTAAGGCTCCGCATTACCCCTCTCAGTTTTCAGGGGCTTTGACTGACACTTTTATCCTGCACTACTTACAAGTACATTTGTTATAAGAAGTGCAACATATAATGATACTGCTGTCCAAATGATGTTAATAGAATCATAACCCTTGAAACATCTGTTGACACACACACACACACACACACATGCACTCACACGCACACACACACACACCTTGATTATACAGATCCCGCACCCCAGCGCCCCCTACAGGTTTAACACGGGCATTATACATGTCATAACAACACAAAGGGTTTTATGGTTTATGAACCATCATAAAAAAAAAACTCCCACCCCTCCCCCCAACCGGAAGTGCCTGCAAATAGGAATCAGTCCAGGGAGGTGTTATTATATACTACTCTACACTTATAAAATGCAATTCAATGTGGAAGTAATCCAAGTATTCAGAATACAATACTCAGATTGAGTGATGAAACGGAATACGTTACATATTACATTTTAAGGCATGTATTCTGTAACTGGATACATTTTAAAAGTATCCTTCCCAACCCTGGTCAAAAATGGGCGAGAATTGGTAAAGCCTTTTTGTCATACCCCAGTAAGCAATGGCATTATGCCAAATCCCTATCGTATTTTTCAGAAAAGTATTTTTGGTACTTTTAAAAAGCTTTTTTTTATCTGCCGAGTACATGTATAAATGCAATGGCACTGTGATATTCTGGGATTCCATTGCAACAAACGCTGTGGGGTGGTCATTCACAAAATAAGCAAGGTAAGTCTGAGTCCAGGCGGTTTTGTTGAGCAATTTAAAGAAGGAAGGAGCTGGAGAGAGTGGAATTGACTGGAAGAGGTAAAAATGTACTTAAAATCAACATTTTTAGGACATTAATGCGTCTGATTAAGGATAAGGATAATTTTTTTTTTTTATCAATTGTGTGACATGATCCACAAGGGGGTCATAATTAGCTGAAATAATTTGGTCAATGGAAGGAGTATGACACCTAAATAAGTAAATCCCTGTTACTATTTATCTTATAGCCTTAAAAGGTTCCAACTGTTTTCCTCAAATACATCAGCCTAGGGCGACAGGATCCCATACAAAGTGAACGGATAGACGCATACGTATAATATTTGTATAGATAATATCACGGCCAAAAGCTCTGTGCGTCTCCGGATGGCCGTAGCGCGGGGAGCTCTCGTAGGGATTGGGCTTCTCGGGGTTTGTTTACCGGCGTTGCTATGTTTCCGGTCTTGTGTGTTCCAACGGTTTATTAGGTAGGCCTATCTAATAAATCTGTCTATTCAATACTTCATTCACTGCCTCTTCCGTGGTCATTACAAAATTATGAATATACTGCGTCGGGTCCTCCGACGTCTCTTCCTCTTCCACAAAAGGTAAAGACATGCAATGGTGGTTATCTTGTTGTGGCGCGACAAATCTACAAAACTTGCACAGCAACAGATTATGATGTGTGGCGCGACAAAACTCTGGCAACAACGCGAACGGGCGACAAATTTTGCGTTTGGTGTGAGTGCACAGTTACATCAGCATACTTGCAAATTGCCATGGCAAGTGGCTCAATAGCCAGGACGAAGAGTAAGGGAGAGAGGGGGCAGCCCTGTCTCGTTCCTCGGTTAAGCCTAAATGGCGTTGACACAAATCCATTAGTTAGAATTTCAGCTTGTGGGTTAGAGTACAAAAGCTGAACCCATCTGAGAAAATGTACACCCACACCAAATCTTTGCAGGACATCAAATAGGTATTGCCACTCTACCCTGTCGAAGGCCTTCTCTGCATCCAATGACAGGATAGAGTAGGCCAGGTAGGCCAGACTTTTCAAATAGAATATTAAGCAACCACCTCGTATTGTGGAAGCCCTGTCTACCCTGTACAAATCCACTCTGGTCCAAATGGACCATTCGAGGTAAGACTCGTTCCAGCCTCCTCGCCAGCACTTTGCACTAAATCTTAAGGTCATTATTTAGAAGAGAGATCGGTCTACAAGACCCACACTGGGTCGGCGTCTTTCTAGGCTTCAGTAACAATGTATGGCTGTGTTCAGTGAAGGAGGGAGGGATCCCTCATCAAATTATTCCTTGTTCATATCAAGTAGGGCCGGTAATTTGGATTAAAATATTTTATATATTTCAATAGGCTCTGTGCACAACTCTAGTAGCGAACTTCCGGTGTCGCCAGGTGTCGGCATACTAGTTTCCGGTCTACTTCCCGTATCAGTTACCACGGCAACTATAAATAGTAAAAAGATGGAAAACCCAACCAAACAACGGAAATTTAATGTTAGAAGACTTCACAAGCTTCAACGGAGTGAAGGCGGATAAAACCAACACTGCTGTGTACCGTTGTGCTCAGCTTCCAGCCGGTATAATGGCAGTTTAAGTTTCCACCGCTTCCCAAAAAACCCAATTCTTCGGGCGCAGTGGATACAGAAGATCAGGAGGACGGGGTTTGAAGTCACCAACCACACGAAGATGTGCAGTCGGCATTTCGATAACAAGTTGATCACATCAACTGGAAAAGGGTTACGGGTCCTTTTGCCCAACTCAGTGCCTTCTTTGTTCAACTGGAACAACTTCATCGCGAGGCAAACACGGGCTGGTGTGTGGGAGCGAAGAGAGAGACCGGCGAGTCCCGAGCCTTGCTCCGACCCCGAAGAGCCTGAGCTACCCGTTCCGATGGTCTTAGACCATGAGTACAGTGCTACTAGTACAGTGTGTGTTGACCGTGAGCACTACAGTGCTATACAAAAAGAGATTGAGGTGCTCAGACAGCAGTTCCAGAGCTACCAGCTGCATACTATATTTGGGCTCGAGCGGTTTGGTACTTCCCCAGAAGACATCCGCTTCTACACCAGGGGCCGTATTCACAAAGGATCTTAGGGCTAAAAGTAGGTCCTAACTGGTGAATTTAGGAGTAACTCCTAAAAATAATGGGCGTGTCACTCTTAAATTTAGGACTCCTAACTTTTTTCACTAAGAGCAATTCACAAAGTATTTTAGGACTAAAAGTAGCACCTAAGTCTAGGAGAGCTTAAAAGTCCTCAAGAGGACTCCTAACTCAGTAAGACCTATTCACAAAGAATCTTAAAACGAAATGTTAGGGTATTCAACTTATTGTGGAGTTAATGCGCGATGCAATAACATCCCCGACTAACAGGAATAATCCGATTAGTCCCGAAATAAAATGTTATAAAAATTATAAGTTATAAAAAAATATATATAACTAATAAAAAATAAAAATATTTCCGCCATCAAAAGACGAGGACGTGTTCGTCAATAGGAAGAAAGTGCATTCCATCAACACGCAGGTTGTTTTTGATGCAAATTTTAACATAGCCTACTGGATGTTGTTGCAAAGTGGCCTGGATCTTCAGCTACCCATGATTCGCGCATTTTAATGGTGAGCGGTCTGAGGCAGCTTTTTGAGATGTACCAGTTGGGTGTCACTTGCTGGGTGACAGTGACTATCCATGCAAGACGTGGCTCTAGACACCCTACCTCAATCCACAACCGGGAGCACAGTTAAATGTAAGTGATTACGCAGATTACGCTTAGTCCTATGCGTAAAACACATCGTATTGGCTCTTTGCGAGCACACAAACATACACGAAATGTTGTGGAGAGAGGAATTGGGCAGATGAAACGTAGGTTTCATGTCCTCCACGGCGAAATACGCCTCACCCCAGAGAGGGCAAGCACAGTAATCACTGTATGTGCCATTCTACACAACCTCTGCAAGCGGAGGAACATTCCACAGCCAGACGATGATGATGATGATGATGATGATGGCGATCAACATTACAAGGAATTTGGCCGTGTGGAACCGAGTGGACAGGCATTTAGGGATCACTTTGAAAACACATTTTAGGTAAACACCTTGGCACAAATCAGTCAACCCTTGGGTAGTTCGTAACATTTATTTTCTTTTAGATTTTACGTATTTTTATTGTTTGCTTTCTCTCTCTCTTGAACGTGCAGGCTACAACGTCATTATCGTGGTCTGCACAAAATTGTCATCATGCGTGTATTCTGCTAACTGCACTATAACTACTTAATAGGAATTCATTTCTAGCCTAGGCTATTTCCTTGTTTTTCGGTGATTCAGTGGACTCGTCTGAACAACCAATCACCGAACTGACAGCTTCTAAACTTGTGCACGAGAATTGACGTAATCCATAGCAACGGCGCGTCACTCTTAGTTCACTCTTTGTGATTTATCCTTAGTAAGAGTAGGTCTCAGCGGCTTTGTGAATAACTTTTAAGAAAAAACTCCGAAGTAAAATGTTTTAGCGCGAGTTAGGAGCACTCCTAGCGGTAAGATAAAATGCTTTGTGAATACGGCCCCAGGTCTATAGATTTTTTATTGTTGTAGAATAAATTAATGTTTTCTGGGTATGTTTTTAAAATACGTGAACAGCTCTCAAACAAAGCATTTTCCATTAACAGTGTGTATTAAATAGATTTCCATCATATGAACATCTGATGGCATTCTGGAAACTAATCGAGACAGCAACGAGCAAAATGATTAGGGTCACTAAAATCAACAGAAGTTATGCCACAAGCACAACTACTGAAAGCCCTTTAACCAGACCAACTGTAAGTATAGGCCTACCACCACACACGCACACACATACACACACACACACACACACACACACACACACACACACACACACACACACACACACACACACACACACACACACACACACACACACACACACACACACACACACACACACAATGGACATATAATAGTGAAGATAGACATAGCCATCATGATGTTTTCTACACAGTGAAAAAATAAAGTAGCCATAGGACGTCGCCATGTAATGGCTGACAGAGAATGAAAAGTATGCTTCTAACAATTAACATTCATATAACATTTATCCATCCAGTAACTGCAGCCAATAGATGAGCTATTCCTGTTCCTCATGTATCTGTCCACCGGCTCCACCCAGAGGGAGCTTAGTCACAGATTTACAATACACAGGGCAACAGTGAGTCGGATCATCGTGACATGGGCCAACTTTCTGTACATCTTACTGGGCTCCGTGGCTATCTGGATGTCACCAGAAGCTGTGAAGGCCCATATTCCACAGGAATATGCAGGCTACAGTGACACTCAAGTCGTAGTTGACTGCACGGAGCTACGATGCCAAACACCATCATCCCTGCTCCTCCAGAGTGAAGTTTTTTCACAGTACAAATCTCACTGCACCTTCAAGGCCATGGTGGGAATGTCCCCGCATCCCCCTGACATTTGTGTCAGCCTTATTCGAGGGGTCCATGAGCGATAAGGAGGTGTTTCGACAGTCAGGCATAACATCCCTCCTCACACCTGACATGGCCATCATGGTCGACAAGGGGTTCTTGGTGGATAGCCTTGTGCCCGGGACGGTCCATCGTCCTGCCTTCCTCTCCAAGAGGACCCAAATGCCGGAGGTGGACGTCCTACAGACGCAGTCAATTGCACGTTTGAGGGTCCATGTGGAGAGGATGATAAGGAGAGTAAAGGAGAACAAACTCTTTGATTCAGTGATCCCTCTCTCCATCACAGGGAGCATAAACCAAATTTTTACTGTGGCATGTCTACTATCCAATTACCAGAATGGACCTCTGGTCAAGAGATGGAGACAGGAAAATTTGACGTAAGGCTAGCTATTGGTCTTTGCAGTGCTCATCATAGCACCGAAGGTCTAAGTTAATAAATAATCAAATCACTTTTTTTGTCTCAAAAAATCATTTAAAGTTTTCATTAATTGTATAGTTTTAAACTCTATTTTTGTCTTTGGCCAAAGTGCTATCTTTCTACTAAGTTACACTATATTTATTAACATATTCACTTCATACACCTTTAATATATTTACATACCAAACAATATTGGACTGGAATATCATCTCAATATTGGAACATGCTATTATGCCCAAGTCTAGGTGTTAAAGCGATACGTCCCCCCTGCCCAAAACCAAAAAATGAACAACCAAACAGTGAAGTATGTATAATCAATTAATGTGTATTTACAAAACCTTGTTTGTCAACATTACAGACATTTCTGTAAGTAAACATGGAAATAAAACCTGTCTACTCTCTCTCATCACCTCCAGTACTTCACTATCTCTAAATACTCTCTCAATTAGCATGTCTTCTTCTGTTGAAATGACAAAATCACACCAATTCATGCCAGTTATTAGCATTTGTCCCTGCACTTGCCAGTAATACGCATGTGTTTTCTTCAATGATAATTTGAGGTAAGGGCAGTCAACATAACTTTTAACATTTGGGCACTTCATTTCTATCAGACCAAAGGGACATGTCTCTGAAGGGTCATACACCAAGCCATCTGGAGATGCCCCAAGCCAAGGGGTGTCTGGGTGGATTACAAAACCACAGGGGTAGTGGTTGACCCTTTTCATTTGGCAATATTCCCAGATAGCATCTGCCTCCAATTCGAGCCCCCTTTTCATGGCTGCTGTCTGACGGGTACCTCGTAATATTCGGTCAGCTAATCCCTCTTCAGAGCTACCTCTGACATGGCATATCTCTCGGAAATTTGATGCAGTCAGCCTAGGCCTCCTTAGCTGATGCTAAACACTGCATGTACTTTGCTCTCTGGTTGCATACTCAAACTTGTGGGCCATATCCCAGGTGACCTCCAAACTCTTTAAATGTAGCTGTTCTGGTGCTGTACACACAAACATGCAAGAGGATGGCTGCAGTTGGTACCCAAACAGAGGCAGAGATGGACGTGGTGGAGCAACATGGAAGGAGAGGTCATTGCTTGCTGTTGCTGGCTGCTGGTAAGACAGGGGACTACCAACTTGGACCTTGCCAAGGGCAGAGTCAACCAGTGAAATGTCACTGCTGATGCCCATGCTGCAAATCATTGGTGCTTCAGTGGTTTGGCGCATGCTCTGCTGCGACATCACTCACCGTACCTCGCTCGGCTGCACGCCACGTCTGTCTACGTCTCGTCTCTCTGTCTGTTTGTGTATGTATGTTTACCTGGACTGGTTAAACATGACCACCCTCTACAAATCATTCATCATCCCTGTGACCATTGTATGGCTGATCTGCGATAGCCTCGCACTAAAACCTGTCACTGTCAACGGGTTACTCACCTATGGCCGCAATGAACTCCTGCTCCACCGCAGCTCACCGCCGTGTTACATCAAGCCGGCGATAGCTATCCCACCAGAGTTTCGGCCAAGGAAAAGAGGGAGACGCGGAGGTGTCCGAAGCAGACTACGGAGACGGCCTTTCAGGCCTCCTCTCCCCTCCATCATCCTCTCCAATGTCCGCTCCCTCCGGAACAAAATGGACCTCCTTCACGCCCGGTGCCGAATGGAAAGGGCCTTTAGAGACATCTGCATCATCGCCCTGACTGAGACCTGGCTGGACGACTCGGTATCCGATGACGAGGTCAGCCTGGACAACTTCACCATCATCAGGTCAGACAGAACCAGGAACTTGGGGAAGACGAGAGGCGGCGGGCTCTGTCTTTACATCAACGACAGGTGGTGTAGCAACATCAAAACGCACCGGAGGGTCTGTTCACCCAACCTGGAAATGCTCACCGTGTTCCTTCGCCCCTACTATCTCCCTCGGGAATTCCCAACTGTTGTGGTCAGCTGCGTATACATTGCACCCAGCGCTAACGTCAACATAGCGGCAGAACTGGTAGCCGAGGATGCTAACGCCATGGCAGCTAAGTACCCCGGGTCGCCAGTGCTTATCCTCGGCGACTTCAACACCTGCAGACTCGACTCCGTGCTCCCAACATTCCAGCAGTATGTTGACACTCCGACCAGAGGAAACAACATATTGGATCTATGCTACGGAAACATCTCAGACCCCTTCAGGACTAATTCATATCCACCGCTCGGACTCGCAGACCACAACGTCATCTGCTTACTTCCGCTGTACAAACAAGTACTAAAACGCCTCCACCCACAGCCCTACAGCGCCCCACAATGGTCGGAGGACTCCACTGCACAGCTCCAAGGTTCCCTGGCATGCACCGACTGGACTATCTTTGACGGAGATTTGAATTCCAAAGTCACTGCCATATCCGATTACATAAACTTCTGCATACACACCACCATACCAGTGAAAGCAATAAAAAAATACCCCAACTCAAAACCCTGGATTACCTCTGAAATAAAAAATTGCCTGAAAGCGAAGCACCCAGCCTTCAGGCTCAAGGACTCAGCTGGTCTCAAATCTGCAAACCGTAATATAAAAAATAAAATCCTCATGGCCAAAATTCAGTTCAAAAACAACCCGGAGCACAAGTTTAGCAGCATGAACACTAAAGAAGCCTTTCAGATGGTCAACACACTCACCGGTTACAAACCTACTCACGGGAAAAACAAAATTACACACCACAGCTCTCCCCACTGAACTGAACACATTTTTCAACCGGTTTGACTCACAGGATTTTGCAAATGACTGCATGCAAGCACTGCAGGCTCTCCCCCCAATAGACCCCAATGAGCCTGCTCCCTTCACAGTGGAGGAAGTTCGCCACCAGCTCAGCCGGTGCAACCCATCCAAGGCCCCAGGACCCGACGGCATCCCAGCAAGGGTGCTGAAGACCTGTGCCACAGAACTGGCTCCAATCGCCCACTCCCTCTTCTGCCAATCATACCTAACAGCCACAATACCCCTCCTCTGGAAAAGTGCAACCATAATCCCGGTACCCAAAAAACCACGACCCACCGAACCAAGTCACTACCGCCCCATCGCCCTCACACCCATAATCATGAAATGTTTCGAAAAACTGCTGCTCAGGACCATCCTTCCATCCGTCAAACCTCATCTGGATCCCCTTCAATTTGCATACAGGGAAAAAAGGGGCACAGAGGACGCTGTCGCCTGCCTGCTGCATCTTGTCCTCCAGCACCTGGACTCCTCAGGCAATTTCGCCAAAATTTTATTCGTGGACTTCAGCTCCGCCTTCAACACCATCCAGAGACACCTGCTCATCCAGAAGCTTCACCACCTCAACACTCCACCCATCCTGATCCATCTCCTGCACAACTTCCTCAGTGACAGACGGCAAGCTGTTCAGGTAGGCACAACCACATCACCCACACTCACCTCCAACACCGGAGCCCCTCAGGGCTGTGTGCTTAGCCCTTTTCTCTACACCCTGTACAGCAATGACTGCACCAGCCCCTCCCACACCACCACCTTCCTCAAATACTCTGATGACACTGCCATCCTCGCCCTCCTATCAGACTCTGTCATAACTCTGTATCAGATTACCACAACACTGTCACTAACTTCTCCCAATGGTGCACACATAACTTCCTCCATCTCAATGTAGCCAAAACAAAATAAATAACAATAGGTAACCCATCTCCCCAGCCCCCCACTATCATCAACAATGACACAGTAGAAACAGTTGACAGCTTTAAATACCTTGGACTCACTCTGGACAATAAACTCACTTTCGACCAGCACACTACGGACATTCAAAAACGGAGCCACCAAAGACTGTATGCCATCCGCAAACTCAAAGGACTCTATGTTGCCCCCCATCTCCTCCTTCTGTTATATCAAAGTATTGTCCAACCCATTCTGCTCTACTGTTCCACCTGCTTCTTTAACATGCTCACTGTCAAAAACCGGGTCAAACTTACACGTGTCACAAATTTAGCTGCCAAATTAATTGGTCTCCCCACACCCACACTGTCAGAGCTCAATATAAAGGCCATCTCACGCATTGCATCCACAATAGCACGGGACAACACTCACCCTCTCAACTGCCACTTCACTGTCATGCCCTCTGGACGCAGGTATAGGTCCCTGTTGTGCAGGAGGGCTCGCTACGGCAAAAGCCTGGTGCCTGCAGCCATAACAGCACTCAATAAAAGGCCAAGATAAATCACCCCCAGTCCTATTCTGTGTAGTCGTTATGTAGATCTGTGTAGATGTTTATTTGTTTCTGTCTATTGTCTGTCGGCGTGCAGCCCAAATATGTAATGTATGTAAAATTTCCCCTTGGGGACAATAAAGTCGAAAGTTTGAAAGTTTGAAGGTTCAGCTGCACCAAAATCCCTATAGGCCTCTGTCACCCGGAGGACAGAGAGATCAGGGAGGTCCCCATGGAGGGCTTTGTAGAGTGTGCTCCTGTGTGGATAATACAACTTGCTTTATATCAGGGTGTATATAGTTTTCATTCAAACATTCATGTAGCTTATGAAATTATTCTACAATTCTCAGCTTTTACCTTACACCCTCTGTTGTTGTGGTTCTATATTTAGGTTTTGCCGATAGCACAGCCATCTTGTCCACAGGGCCTGGCTTTACACCCTAACAGATTATGCAGGATTATGTTTAGAAAAAAACCTGCAACAAGTGTGTGTGTGTGTGTGTGTATGTAACGACCCTCATTTCCAGGCATCCATGAATAAAGATTCAGAGACCGGGATTCCTCCGTAACATTTAATCCTGCATTCACAATATAACAAATTCCAATGTGACTGCGTGAATCGCCAACAGGGTTTCCCTAGTTCTAAGGAACGGGTCAACACACTGGATGACGCAGTCATTTCACCTACATACATACACATTACATCAACAACATTCTCAAGCTATTTACATTAGGAAATTATCACGTACCTGCATTCACAATATAACAAATTCCAATGTGACTGCGTGAATCTAGAATAGCAACAACCAAAGGAGAACAATGCTCTCCATCACAGACATACAGCATGTGTTTGCCGCCAAAACCACAAAGTAAATCATAAAGCCTGTTAACACAATACTTAACTTAAAAACGCTATATACATAATATTAAATCAAAATGTGTAAATAAAACATGCTAATTTATTGAAATATCAAATTATATACAGAGCGCTCCGTAGAACCTGCTTACCGCCAACAGGGTTTCCCTAGTTCTAAGGAACTACGGGTAGCGCTAACGCCCAAAAAAAAGCGTGAAGATAAAAGACATGCAGTCACGCAGCCTCATATTAACATATTGAATGCGGTACAACATATTAACATGTAAAATAACAATGGCATGTTAATATTATAATTTTGTGAGAATTCAAATTTCCAACTTTATTTTTTAACTCTGTTACACACACCCCCGACTGAATTCTGGACAAAATTTTACACACGTTCACAACACTATACCTATGACATATCTGGTGTCATGGGACTACACACAACAAGACCGACTGTAGAAGTATCCCTCAACGATGCAGTGGATAGAGAGCGATGTCAAACTCTCCAACCAACCACCGGACATAGAATGCCTTACACATACTACACTTGCCCAAAACTGCCAATACACATATATAGGTACTAGTGTTCACATATCATATTTTACAGTATTTCTAAGCACAATCAGAAAAATGTATATAATAAAAATAAGAAACTTAAGCCCTAAGAGCTTGAACTACAGAGCTGCATACAGTCCGAACAGTCTGCCATCGTCCAGTGACATCTTGTCTAGCCAGACGCGTAGTGCGATGTGGTGCAGACTGAGGCAGTACTGTGTGTGCAGCATCACTCACAGAAACAGAAGTAACCACTGACAAAACGGTGTGATCGTCACTAACAGTCGAGGCGTCAGCCTTAGCAACAGCATCATCAGAGTATGAGTCTTGGACCTGGTCAGTCAACACGTCGTCAGTCAGGTCAGCAAATGACTCCCGGGCACTCCCTTCAGGAGGCTGTTGACTCGGGGTGTTCAGGTGACTGACCCATTCCCTGGTCCTCACCCCAGATGCAGGTATGATATCCGAGTAATTTTCAAGTCCCTGGATGCTCACAAAACTGTGCACATCATCAACTGCAGATCGAGACCCATCCGGCTGACAAAACACTTGAACCTGAGTGTGGTCGGATGTACCCTGACCCGAAGCCATGGAATGGACAGAGACAGAAGATGGGACAGGGGACATTGAAATACTAGACCGAGAAGATTGCGGGATATCTTGAACAGGAAGAAAGTTCACCAGCATGAGTAGATTGCGATGGACAATCCGTTCACGTCCTGTGACAGTATCCTGTATCTTATATGTGTGCGTCTGGGGATTAATCTCAGTTACAGTGTAAACAATCGACTCCCATCGGTCTGCAACTTTTCTCTTTCCCCTCTCTTTCTTGTTAGCCACAAGAACTCGATCTCCAATTTCGATCATTGGACCTTTCACTTTCCTGTTATAGAGTCTCGCCTGTCTGTTCTGTTCCTTTGTCACATGCTCTTGAGCAATTAACATGGCTTCCTTAAGGTCCTCAGACAGCTTTGCAACATATCTGCCAAAGTCTGTCACATCAGGGTCAGTCAAAATGTTCCCAAACAGGATATCTACCGGCAGACGGGGTACCCTTCCAAACATTAGGTAAAATGGTGCATATCCTGTAGTTTCATGGGTAGTGCAATTGTACATGAAAGTGAGAGTTTGCAAGCGTCTGGGCCAGTCTAGCTTAGATTCCAGGGGAAGAGCTCTGATCATATTGCCCAGTGTTCGATTAAAACGTTCAACACTGCCATTCCCCATCGGATGGTATGGAGTAGTATGGGACTTTCGCACACCAGATAAGCGTAGAAGTTCAGCGATCAACTCGCTTTCAAAGTTTGCACCCTGGTCACTGTGAATCCTCTCAGGGAATCCATAGACACAGAAATACTTCTCCCAGAGAACTTTTGCTACTTGTTTGGCTGATTGATCCCTGCAGGCAAAAGCCTGAGCCAGTCTGGTAAAATGATCGGTCATTACTAAAACATCCACAGATTTGTTGTGCGAATCTTCAGCTGACCAGAAATCAATGCAAACAAGTTGCAGTGGGTGGGAAGTGACAATACTTTCGAGAGGAGCTCTTCCTGCAGGCTCGGCCATCTTACTCACTATACAACGCTGACAGTGACGAACGTACTCCCTCACATCCCTGTCCATGTGCAGCCAAAAGAATCTCTGTCTGGCAATGCTCAGGGTCCTTGACTGACCCTGATGACCCGCACTGTCATGGACTCCTTTCAAGACTTTAGTCTTCAGGCAATCAGGGACAACAAACTGATGGCGTCTTGTCTTTGAAATCTGATCATGTGACACTCTGTATAAGACATCATCACTCAGAACAAACTTTCCCCAGTGTTTCAGCAACCTCAGAACTTGACCCTCCTCCTGTGCCCTTTCACGTCTGGATGGTCTCCGAGACCTCTCCACATAAAAATGTATACGAGACAAGGTCTTATCCTTAGACTGAGCATCTCTCAAATCTTCAACCGAGAAGACAGGCAGGCTGGACAAACTGTCAGGAATGAGCTGGGGTAGATGACCCACAAGGGCCGTCGCACGAGTCCTAGCACCAGAGGCCCATTCAGTGTGTGACTGGATAACAGCAGCGACTTCCTGCGTGGACAATGACTGAGCTGATGTGTGAAGGGACTGGGCATTTGTGGCTAAAAGACATGTTAGCTTCTCCGCCATTACAGACTGGTTGGTGGATTCTCTGAAGGTCTGTTGAACGGCTGTGTCAGACACAACAGCGGCTTCTCTGGCGAGTTCATGAAGTGGTTCACTGACCAGTCTGTGACCGACACTTTTGCAAAAAGGGACACGGCTGAGAGCGTCAGCAACAATGGTTCGTGGGCCTGGCACATATTTGAGGTCAAAATTGTAACTGGCTAATTTTGACACCCATCGCTGCTCACAACAGTCAAGTTTAGGCTTAGTCATAATATGTGTCAGTGGATTATTGTCAGTCCACACAGTAAAGTCGTGGCCCTTCAACCAGTGGCAAAACTTGTCGCATACTGACCACTTCAGTGCAAGAAACTCTAATCGATGGGCCGGATAGTTCTTTTGTGACCGAGTTAAGGACTTGCTAGCAAATGCAATTGGTCTAGCCACTGAGTCACCCTCACGCACCTGTGATAAAACGGCCCCAAGGCCATCCAATGAGGCATCTGTAGACAGCAAAAATGGTTGACTAAAATCTGGATGAGCCAAAACAACAGAATTGATGAGGGTCTGTTTGAGTTCAGCAAATGCCCGGTCATGGTCTGCAGTCTAGTCGGTTGATTTTAGTCTGCGCACACTTAGACTTTCGGCCTTTCTTCTGTTTCTGACCAGCCAACAGTGAGAACAGGGGTTTCGCAAGTGCTGAGTACCCCGGAATGAAGTGCTGATAAAAGTTTAGCATACCGAGAAAGGATCGTGTACGTTTCTCAGATGGTGTCACTCCATCAGCTTCCATCAAGTCATTCACAGTCATACTGCTTATGCTCTCAACTTTGCCCGGGTCCGTCAAAACGCCATGCTCGTCAACAATGTGGCCAAGGAATTTGACAGACTTCCTCAGAAAGTAGCATTTCTTAGGCGCCAGTTTCAAGTTGTGGGCACGGAGTGTGTTGAACACCATTTCAAGACGTTCAAGAGCAACTCTTTCATCAGGAGCAAACACCAAGATATCATCTAAATAGCACAGCAGACTTAGATCATTTTGATCACCAAAGATGGAAGTCATCATTCTCATGAAACTCCCTGGACTGTTACAGAGCCCCTGTGGCAGCCTGTTGTATTCGTAAAGCCCCATAGGTGTAGTGAATGCTGAATACTTCCTGTCATCCTCATGTAAGGGCATGTTATAAAAACCTGAAGTCAAGTCCATTGTGCTGAACAGCGAATTTCCACCAAGTGCTGCCAAGCAATCGGCCTGATGTGTCTCTATCCTGAGCTTTCTGCGTGTTGTGGTGTCTGACGAGGAAAGTGCGCTTGTGTGTACATTTGTGCTGTTTTTTTTAAATATACATGTTTGTATTGATTATTTGATTAAACATATGACCTCAGCTAAATCCCCCCACGGACACTGTTATAAAAGAAACAGGCGTATAACGGTTTGTTTATAACGGTTGGTTTATCGCTAGCTTTAACATACACTCAAGCTGTGAGGCTTCTCTGATTTCTTCATGGACCTGTGGCACAATGCTCTGATAATCACCTCCGATGTTCCCTTATCTTTGCTAGACACTAAAAAATGGACACACGTTAGTACAGTTAGTACAACAACGGACAGTTAAGTGTTTTAAATACAGAAAAAAATGTTGTCGCTAACAAATGTTCACTAAAAAGCCGGTAGTCTGTTACCTACCCTCAAAGTTATGCAAATAACTCGAAATATAGAGCTTAAATCCTTTTTCCCGCTTGCTTGTAGGTGCAAGGGAACTAGCACCAACAATGCGGTGAACATCGTTAACATTTATTGTCGGTAGGTCTTGGAGACATCTAGAAAAGCCAGACATGTTCACGCTATGGACTGGGTCAGTAAGTAGACCGGAAACTAGAATGCCGACACCGTCAGTTGACTTCCGGGTTCTAGTGCACAGAGCCTATTGGAATTGCATCTGGCCCTGGTGTTTTACCACCCCCCAAGCCGGTTATGGCCTCAGATATTTCCCCAGTCTCAAGGTTGCAGTCTAATGGGCCTAAAAATTCTTTATCTACTAGGTCAAAATTTAGGGTATCAAAAAAGTATTTTTGAATACTTGGGGCCGAACCTAAATATTCAGGGCCATATCAATTTTGGTAGAAACATTGACAAGTGTCATTTATCTCTTTTGGCTTTGAAGTTGTAAGTCCTTTATCTGTCAAGATGGAGTTTATTGCCCTCTCGGCTTGCATCTGCTTTATGCGCCAGGCAAGTAACATACCCGCCCTCTCTTCCTGTTCATAATAAGATTGTTTTAATATCATCAAGCTTTTTGTCGCCTTATTCGTAGACAAAACATTATGCTTTGCTTTCAGTTTGTTAAATTCCATAATAAGTAGACGGTCGGGATTTTCAAAAATGTTGCCTCAGTTTCTTTAATTTTTCTTTCAAATTTCTCCATTTCTAATCTGAGATTTATATTTAAAGCTGGTGACATTTATTATTTGGCCTCTCAGAAAGGCTTTAAATGCTTCCAACCTCACAGATGCAGTTTTCTGGTTAGTGTTATTTTCAAAATACAAATCTATTTGTCTTCCAATATACTCTATAAAGCTTGGGTCCCTAAACCAGATTGATTCTAAGCGCCACCTAGAGGGGGTCGGTACCACATTCGAAAATTTAATAAGAAGTGAGGTTGGAGCGTGATCTGAGATTAGGATGCTATCAGACCAGCATTTTGACATTTTTGGAATAAAATCTGCTAAAACCAGAAAATAATCAATTCTAGAAAAGTTCTGAAGTGCCCGAGTAACAAGAAGATGTTCTCTGGTTAGAATATTTATTTCTCCATACATCTACCAGATTGAAATCTTTTATGCACGGAAGCAGTTCTTTTCTAGTCAAGGGGTAAGCACCGGTGGATCTATCTAATTCCGGTTTGAGTGTACAATTAAAGTCCCACCTATGTGGTTTGGCCAGGCAAAGCAGCTAACATCAAGAGAAGATGTTGAAAGAAGGTTGTATTATCTATATTTATCCCATATACATTGACCAAATTTACTTTGAATGAAAGAAGTTCACATTCGATAATAAGGTATCTTTGTGTTTGTAATAACGCCTTTAAAATAACGGCGTTGGGTAACGCCGTTATTTTTTCAGTAACGGGGTAATCTAACTAATTACTGTTTCCGTCGTTACAATGCCGTTACCGTTACTGTACGTTAAATTCGGTGCGTTACTATGAATTGATTGAATAAACTGCGAAATCCGAACACACCCCTGGCTCCAAACCCAAACTGCTAGTAAGGAGACCGGGAGGGTTAACAACGATATGAGCGATTTTGATGGCTAAGGCAGAGTCATGTTTAATGGAAGCCAATCGGACCCAGTGTTTTTACACACAAGCCAGGACACATGCGCCAAACACACGCACACACCAAACTGATTCGGTGAAGCAGCAGAAATGGCGAGTCCGGAGTAATCTGATGAAAAGTTGGCCTTTTCTGTAGTATTCGGCAGATGTTCCAAAGCCTTTGCAACCAAGCAAATCAAAATTCAGTTGGAAGTATATCGGGGCCTTGAATGGGAAGTTCAACCATTTAACACATTAAGGCCAATTGAAAACTGCTCAGAAAAATCCAAATTCTTTGACATATAGCAACTTTATCATTTTACAGTAACGCAAAAGGTTACTTTCCCTGGTAACTAGTTACTTTTATTATAGAGTAATTCAGTTACTTACTCAGTTACTTTTTGGAACAAGTAGTGAGCAAATAATTACTTTTTCAAAGTAACGTTCCCAACACTGCTGCCAAGTCTGTTTTCAGTGACATGTATAAGCTTAAAGGGCACAGATTTGTGTGTAAGAGTTATTACCCCTCTAAAAGATGCTGAAAACATCTGCCAGGCCATCTTCTCCTCGCTCTTATCATATCCTTTGAAGTCAAGTGAGTCTCATATTCCAGGATGTGAACTGAAGATCAGAGGCCATAGCTGAGAATGTTCACCACATTAATGTCCTGAGAGATATATGCAGAGTGGTTGAAAACACAAAAAAAGAGACAAAAAAATGCACAAGAGAAAACAAAAGGCAAAAACAAATACCAGCACAATATCAAAGAGAAAATGTAAATACAACAGAGTGTACTTCCCCAACTGAAATACACCCACCCATCCCAAAGTGCACACATCCAAAGGAGCTCTAAACTGAGCTCAATCATGGTCCACCTGAGAAAGCTTCATAGGAGGAACATGCCCGGCGATCAGCATGGAGCCCCCCGTTAGCCTCCATATTACAATACTGTAGGCAGTAACAGCCAAGCAGCAAAAGTTTAACCTGAACCATAATTACGTAACGCCACATGAGAAAAAGAAAAGAAAAATAATAATGTATAATACTGTAAGTCCTAATCAGCAGAGCTAGTCATGTGGCCAACGTGATAATGACCTATTAAATCTTAAAATGTGCCAGTCAAAACGATACAGGACTGAAACGATTGCAAAGGGCGTGCTGTAGTGATAATATGCCAATTTTACCCACATTCTCCATGTTGCTGGCTCCTCATGTCCTTCAAAAATCCTCCGCCGTCCTCACTGCGTCAAAAGTGTGGTGTTGCCCCTTGTAAGTGATCAATAATGTAGACGGGTGAGCGACTCCGTATCGCAGGGTCGGGATGGAGAGGGCAGCCAAGTCTTTCTTCACTGGGTCGAAGGCTTTCCTACCTTTGAGAAGGTCAGTGGAGACGTCGGGAAAGAACATTATTCTCTGGTTGTCCAGCAGTATGTGTTCCTTCAGCCTGGCTGCTCTCATGATTTGTGTCTTGTCTGCGTAGTTCAGTACCGTATTTTCCGGACTATACGTCGCTCCCGAGTATTAGTCGCATCAGTCAAAAAATGCTCCATGACGAGGAAAAAAACATATATACGTCGCATCGGTGTATAAGTCGCATTTATTTTTAAACATTTAAACAAGAACGTTTAGTCTGGAGAGACTGAATAAAATTGCAATAGCAATATAGGTGTGTCGGTCCCACTCGTAGTTCTGAGAGTATACCGAATTCAGTGACACCGGGATTCCACCGGACGCGTACGCGCCGCGGTCCTAAACCTGAGCGCACGATCGGGAGGTGGAAGTTGCGCTTTAGATGCCTTCACAAGTCCAGCGGAGGGCTCCAGTTTTCGCCGGCCAAGTCATGCGCTGTGATATGTGTGACAGCTATGTTGCACAACATTGCAGCTAAGGCTGGGGTAGCTTTGGTTGAACCGGAGGACATTGACGAGACGAGAATATAATTTATTCGGTGGTGCAGTAGGCTTGCAGCGTTCAGTTGTAGGCCTAATGAATGACGGTGCCATCTTGCGGCTGAAGATTATGTAGGTACGCACAATTTTGGCACATAAGTCGCTTCGAAATATAAGTCGCAGGGCAAGCCAAACTACAAAAAAAACGCGACTTATAGTCCGGAAAATACGGTAGTTTCATTGGCCCTCATTTATCAAACGAACGTAGAAATGAGCGCAAATCTGAACGCATGATTCATCTTACGATAGGACCCACGTGAGATTTACGAAACCTTCGTATCACACCAATCCCAGCGTACGAAGGATCTTGGTGTTGATAAATACGGCGGCTGAGATCGATCGTAATGAACGTGACACGCCCATATAAAAGCACGTCTTCAGAAGTCTCGCCCCCAACTTTTACGACATGGAGAAACGTCCAACGGTAAAATAGAGGAATTTTTCAATGGAGACGCTCGGGTCACTGGTGGATGCGAACCGTCTGGTTTTATTTGGTAGCCTAAAAGCTGGCATTAAAGGCCAGCAAAAGAATGCTATATGGAAGGAAATAACTGTTGCAGTGAATATTGTTTCCAATGTTCGTCGGGCTACGGAAGAGGTTTGTTAATTAAATTAATTGAATAATAAATTAAATGTACAACTTCTGTTATCCAGCTTAAAACATTTCACATATATGCTATTGTTTGCATTCCGTTAAAGTTATTTAATTCCGAATAAGGTGAAGAAAAAATGGTCCGACATGAAGCTCATCACCAAAAAACGTGTTGCGGCTGTGAAGCCGGCCAAGCAAGAAACGGGAGGAGGCCGGTGCAGTGCGACTACAGCGTAACTCACCGAGATGACTCTGACCATGTAGTGCGCCCTGATGTAGACGATGCCCAACGTTGCTATTTTGGAAAATAAAAGAATCGTGCGTGCCCCCAGGCCATCGGGCTACCATGTTCAGGATTGACATTCTGGCATCGCAAATAATCTGAACATTAACTGAATGGTAGCTTTTGCGGTTGATGTACGCGTAATCATTAATAGATGGAGGCTTCATACGCACATGGGTACAATCAACCGCACCAATCACATTTGGAAACATAGCAATAGCATAAAAATCCCGTTTGATTCCAGTTTGCTGATCGTTAGTGTATGGAATTTAATATAACGTTCAGAGAGGGACAGTATAGCTGCCAAAACTGCTGGCATGGTTCGGATACTTGGCTGGGAAATACCAGACCTGTCCCCGATCTCCCGCTGAAAGGTCCCGGTGGCCAAAAACCCCAAGGTAGAGCACACCTGCACTGGCACAGGTATTGCGTTTAGTCGCCTAGTTTCTCGCCTTAACTGTGGCTCCAATCCAAAGCATTGCATAGCTCCATCAGGAGATGCCTTGGGAGACGAAAACGACTCAAGAGCCATTCATCACTCTCCATAAAAAAATCGGCGCGGTCTCGAAAAACTCTCTCTCGTCTTAGACGTGCGTTGAGGTCCTCTAACAGAGCCAGATCTGCCATCGCTGCGACTCGACCACCTATTTGGCAAAGCTCCTGTTTATATAGACAGCTGAATAAACATTTCACCTGTCACATTCTAATTATTTTCATAGCAATAGGCCTACTGTTTTTAATTAGGGCTGACTTGATTGTAATTGTTTGAACGGCTGGGCTAATTCCAATTTATTTAGTAATTAATACAGATGTGCAACATGGGCTACTTGTGCTGCACTATTCATCAGTGAAATACCCGTGTGTTGCGCCAAAAAAACTTGCGTACACGAGCTCAGACCTGACGTGAGATTTCATCGCAGCCTGCGCTCACGTTCAAATTGATAAATGCCAAGCTCAACGTTGAAATGAGCGTAGATCCATTTTACGCACGTTTTCTGTCGTACGCTCGTTTGATAAATGAGGGCCATTATCACCACCCTGGGCCGTGGCCCGTGCCGATTACTGCGTTCCAGCTCTGTCAGCCCTGCTCTCAATAGCTGTACCGAGCCTCTGGGCTCGCTCGATTAGCAGGGGTCCAGGAAAAGTATCGGCACCAAGCACCTTCGGTAGCCATCCCTCAATAAATAAATGGACTGCATTTATATAGCGCTTTTCTAACCATTGGCCACCCAAAGCGCTTTACAATATTGCCTCACATTCACCATTCCCGCACACATTCACACACTGACGGCGGAGTCAACCATGCAAGGCGACAGCCAGCTCGTCGGGAGCAGCTCAAGGACACCTCGACACTCAGCTAGGAGGAGCCGAACCAACAACCTTCAGGTTACCAGCCAACCCGCTCTACCTCCTGAGCTACTGCTGCCCAGAAACAAGCACATGTCAGTCCCTTCACTACCTTGAGGAATGCCCTTCAGGCGCAGGTTGGACCGTCGACTACGGTTTTGCTGGTCGTCAACCTTGAACGCTAGCTCCTTAATTAGAGTTGTTCCGATTCCGATACCAGTATCGGAAATGTCTCCGATACTGCCGAAAATGCTGGTATCGGTATCGGCGAGTACTGGAGTCCAGGCACCTCCGATACCACGTAATTTATTAAAATAGAAAGCTATTTACTGGTTAGCTCCGTTAGCGCTGACACAGTTCTTCTTCGCGGCTCTTAAAACAGTTGCGCTGTGCTGCCATCTGCAGCCTGCTGTTTTAGAGGGGCGAAGAAGAATTGATCACCTGTCAATCAAGGAGCTAGCGTTATCATGTCGGCGGTGTGGCAATATTTCACGCTGGATGCTCCCACCAGCAAGACTGCGACATGCAACGTATGCCGTGAAAAGATTTCCAGGGGTGGCACGAGTGTTGCTAATTTCAACACTAGCAACTTAATAAAACACTTGAAGACGCGTCACGCTAAAGAGCACGACGAGGGGGTGGGACCCACTGACGCTACAGACCTATTAGAGCAGTGCCAGTGGGTGGGACTTCACCAGCAGAAACTAACATCCACAGCGTCTGAAGCTAAGATAACAGAGGCTGTTGATAAAACTGAAGTACATTGGCGGAGGGTACTGGATCTGACATAGAAGATGGCTCCATGCAAAAGTTCACCATTTCGAAAGAAATACAAACGAGGACCGTATTTTCCGTACTATAAGGCACACCGGATTATAAGGCGCACCTTTAATGAATGGCCTATTTTAGAACTGTTTTCATATATAGGGCGCACCGGATTATTAGGCGCATAGCATAGACAAGACCGAGCAGTGAATGGAGCGTTCCCTCTTCGTCATAACTATCAAAAAAAACGTCCTTCAAATTCAACGAGCGAACATTATGAAATTAAAATGCACATTTCTCGCTAAAAATGTTGACATAAACGCATTTAATGGCGTAACTATGTTACTATTTCCACCCAGAATAAGGAAAGATGACGGCCGTATGCTTCTGTGCAAGCGTCACTACTCTAGTGACGTCGGTTCAAGCTCCACGCTGATTTGTTCCATTAGTAGATGGAACAAGGAGGTGTCCGATAGGCGGAGATGATCAGCGGGAGTGGCCGCCAGCGAAGCTGTGCATGGTGGGAGTTGTTGTCTTCAATCCACAAGCGCCAAAAAGTCACTTTCTGCCTTTTCTCGGTCAAGACGGCACCAAATTAGAATTTTATTTTATTATTCGACTACATATAGGACCCAATTTCAATACATATTCATGTCTGCACCGGTGAAATGCTCCTTTAAAGATATTGTGGCTACACTTTATTATTTTTTTTAAAATAACTATTATTTAAGTTGCTGTTGCACTACTGTTTTTTATACTGTTCTATTTAAAAATAAATGGCTTTAATTTGCCTTATTCATTCATTCATTTACAAAGGGTTTAACCTGACCCAGGCCTTACCACAATGATAATCATATCACAGTCATTTTTGTAACATACTGGTATCGGTACTCGGTATCGGCCGATACCCACAGCATAAGTATCGGAATCGGTATCGGGAGGGAAAAAATGGTATCGGAACATCTCTATCCTTAATAGTAGCTTTCATGGCCGTGTTGTCCGCTCGCAGCGACGTGATGTCATCTTGGTTGGTGCTAATTCTGACTTAGCCCCCGTTACACATGATTTGTGTAACGGGTACCACCGCCACCATCAAAGGCCATCGAACCAGGTTTGAAGTCAACGAGGGATGCCGCCAGGGTGGAATTGAGGCGCCCCTGCTCTTCAATATATACTTTGATTTTGTAGTACGTGTTATTGACCGCCGCCTTGTTGATGAGCTTGGCACATCTTACGGTGTGGAATTTGAATACTGTATCCCAGGTGAATGCACGAACAGAACTCAGCGCTCCGCCTGCCGCGCAAATGGTATTGTACGTATCAAGAATTCTATACACCGATGATGCTGCTTTCATCTTTGCCGCTAAGCTTGCGATGCAAATCATCGACAAAACTCTGAATGAATACGGTTTAAGTTGGTCCATAAAGAAGACTGAAACACAAGTAGTCAACTCACTGAGCGACTATACTATGGCCAGCCTGATAAAGTTAAACAATGTCGCAATCAAGAACAGCAAGGTTTTCAAGTACTTAGGAGTTAATATCGATCCTGAGAGTGACACTGAAATGACCGCGCACAGAATAGCAGCAGGCTGGGGAAAGTTCAGTGAGGATTCGCACTGCAAAACGACACCCAATACCGAAACCAGTTAAACAAGAAGTAACTCCAGAAATCGCGTCTAACATTTTCAAAAAAACTATGCAAATCAACCCAGATTGGACAGAAGTGTATAGAACAGCTCTGTTGAACATAACAGCAACTAGTAATGCAGAAAATGTTGATAAATTAATGACTGAAATAGAGTTAACAGCCGCAGAAGTAGACGCTATTAAAACAGCCCAAAACAACATAAAAGACAAAACCGCCCTCGCTACACTTTGTGTAAGGAGCCAACGTCAACTCGTTAAAGAACCCCCCAGATGCTATTACAGCGAAAAGATTGGTCATCAGGAGAGATATTGCAGAAAGAAACACAGAGACAAGGCCAAACCGTCGGCCCCGCCCATGGAACCAGTCAACGGCCCCCACACCATGAAGAACACGCTCCAACGCCCAGGTGAGTATAATCATTACTAGGACCCCTTGGAAAAGGAAACAAGGATCCAGGCAACGCTTCTTCAACTGTCTTCCACCCCCACCGAAAATCCAAAATGCTCTGTGCAGGTAGGACAAAACCACTTTGAATTTCTTGTCGATTCTGGTGCTACAGTATCAGCTATTAACAAAACTGGTATTTTACAAGAAAGTAACCAAACATTGAAAACGGTTGGTATTGCTGGCATTGCGAGTGAAACAATATCAAAGCCGGTTCCCACTATTGTATCACATGTCCCATTGGAACAGAAGTTTTTAATCTCTCCCACCTCTCCTGTTACAGTTCACCCCAGAGTTTATCCCAGGTACCATCTAAACTATGGGCCATGCATAAAAATCATGCAGGATTTGTAACCTCTTCACCATCTCTTAAAGTTACATTAAAGTCAGATGCTACTTTGACTTGTACTCGACAATATTGTTTGTCCCCCGAAGCATTAGATAGAATTCAGCCGGTAATAACTTCTGCTCTCAAAAAGATTTGAGAGCAGTCCACAATTGCGTTGTTCCTATCACACCCATAGTACCAGACACACATACAATACTGTCATCAATCCCTTCAGATTCCACACATTACACAGTAATTGATCTGTGCTAAGCGTTTTTCTCCATTCCAATACCATCTGACAGCCCTACCCATGGCTTTCATCCTGGTGATATGATCATGTTAAAGTCACTTAACCCAAATGTTCTCCTCCCCAGATGGCAAGGACCAATCCAGGTGTTACTGACCACGAGGACTGCAGTCAAACTCCAAGGAAAACCTGAATGCATCCATGCAAGCCGATGCCCGCCAGCACCTCCAGAAGAGGAAAGCACCAACGCCTCGAATGGACCACCCCTACCCTGATCTGCATAATACTCCTGATGAGCCCAGCAGACCAATGCAACGCAACCACCAGTAACAACGACCGACTCCCGACCATAGTGGAACCCCAGCTAACCACATCATCACACAACCAGTTTGCAAGCCCACTTGCTGCAGCTCAAACCCACTTCAACACCACCAAGAATGGGCCACTTACTCCAATGAAGAGTTACCAAATGAAAAATTAGTGACCTAACATGCTTGACATAAATTTTACTAATGTACATATTGATCATTTACTTTTACTAATTTCTTTGAATTTGCAAATTTTACAAATGTACATATTGATTACTTTATTAATGATTGATTTTTACTAATTTCTTTGAATTTTGTTCGTGTTTTAACTTGTTTCACCATCATTTGTAATCCTGTGCCATAATATACTACCTGTAATAAGTGTTGATCTTATGATCAAAAAGGGAGGAACTGTCGTGGAAATATCAATCATAACTATAAATATACAATCACATACAAATTATATTAACCTTGTTTATATAATTATTACATTAGAAGAAACTGTATACATTCTCCCTGTAACTTAAAACAAATCCCTTCCTCTCTTAAACTGAGAGAGGTTAAGTTAATTCGTATTCAAGTTCCCACTGGAGCCAGTAAGTCTGGTTTTGTGACCAGGCCAATCGACTGACTTCTTTGTTGTGTAAACTATTTACAGCCACCATGTCTTGCAAACCTGCAGACATGTCCAATAACCACCCATTGTATTGCAAATTGACTTGGCCTTAGGTCACTCCCACTCCCTACCCACAATGGAAACGTTCCCTATAAGAATGTTGTTCACCTATTGTTTCATCTAATGTGTTCTCGGTAAACTTTGCTGCCAGTACTTTTCCCATGATCATGCCTTAAGATTAAATCAAATATTTCGCTGTCCGACGTGTCCGTGAGAGAACTTTCTCTTCATCAGACACGTTATCCGTATGGAGAACTATATGCCACAGAAGCAAATACTATTTGCAAAAACCCAACGCAAATATGCACACGATCGATGGATCAAAGTCGAGAAATGGACTGACCTGAATAAGATCCAGCTACGTAGGATAATGCTTAGTAAAAATGAATTTCATCACTGGATCGACAATTGGGCCGGTCCAGCAACTCCCAACGGCTAGCCGTTATAGGAGCAAATAACTGTACTGTACTGTACACAGACTGTAATTGCTTTCACGTGAGCCTTTAGCCCTTGCATTGCATTTAGAAGCCCATCAAACCTCGCCACAAAGTCATCCTTCAACACCCGAATTACATTCAGAATCTCGCTAGAATCAATTGTGACGTTAGTCCCCAAGGCTGCTTTGCTAGCACTGCTAGCTTCTTCGTTGGCTTGTTTCGAGGGGCTCAGCGTGGCATCAAACTTCAAAAGCTTTTGCCTCTGCTTGGGTGGTTTTGGTGCCATTGGAGCAGTCGTCGTGGTAATGAAACTTGGGGTAATGTATGAGTTAATTGAGACTGCTTAGCTGCCCACTCTGCCCACTCAAATTCACCAGTGGGGCTCCGAAACACGACCGGATTTCCCGGATAGTTCTCTTCTATCTGTGCGCTGCTCCGATGAGTGTGAAAGGGCGACTGGTTCACATACCTGGATCTCAAGGATGTTTACTTCCACGTCCATGTTCGGCAGGCGCACAGGAAGTTTTTCCGTTATGCCTTTATGGGGGTGGCGTACGAGTACCAGTGCCTGCCATTCGGCTACTCCCTGGCCCCGCGCACCTTCTCAAAGTGTTTGGAGACGGCGTTGGGACCGCTCAGGGGTCAGGGAAAGAGGGTTCTCTTCTTCCTGGAGTTGCTCTTATTCTGAGCAACTCAGAAGAAGCTGCGAGAAAGGACACCATGACGTGATAAACCATCTCTCTTTCCTGGGTTTTGCCATCAACTGGGCAAAGAGCTCCCCGCTCCCCGGCCGGCAGATAGTCTACTTGGGGCTTTGCCTAGACTCAGCCACCATGACAGCGATGCTCTCGCCTCCTCGGCGAGACGCCATCCTGTTGGCACTCTCCCGCTTTCGCAGAAACGTGACCGCACTTTCCCCCATGCGCCAGTTAGGGCTGCCTGTTAGGGCCGCCCATCCCGTGGTTCCCCTGGGTCTGCTCTTTATGCGCAGACTCCAGCGTTGGTTTGCTCGCCCACGGTTGGACCCCATGCGACACAAGCTCAGGGTGCTCCTCGTACCCCATTCGGTGTCACCAGACCTGGAATATTGGGGCAACCCCCCCGCCCTTCTCAGGGGTGTTCCCCTGGGCAGAGTGACGTCCTACAAAGTGGTCTTCACGGACACCTCATTGACGGGTTGGGGAGGAACATGCCTCTCGCACTCGGTGGGAGGCGAGTGGCGCACGCCCCCTACAGCTCACATAAATGTGCTGGAACTCGCCGCTGTGAGGAAAGTACTGTTGCATTTCTTTCACCTGGTACGTGGCCGCCACGTTCTGATCAGGACAGACAGCGTGTCGGCGGCGGCGTACATAAACAGACAGGGGGTAGTGCGCTCCTCTGCTCTCCACCAAAAGGCGGTCGAGCTCTGGCTTTGGGCTCATCAGTATCTCCTCAGTCTGAGAGCCCTGCATATCGCAGGCGCCCAGAACTTCAGGGCGGACCTCATGCCTCGCGGCGGTACCCGCCGAGACGAGTGGTGGTTACATCCCGACATTGTCAGACTGATCTGGCAGAGGTTCGGGACGGCTCAGGTGGACCTGTTCGCCTGCAGGGAGAACACACACTGCAGGTGGTGGTTCTCTCTCAACTCTCGGGTTCTTCCCCTATTAGGGGTAGATGCGTCGGCACACACACCTTGGCCGCGGGCTCTCTTGTATGCGTTTCCCCTGCTCCAGCTGATCCTTCCTCTTCTGGAACGGGTCAGACAGGAGAGATTGTCCCTGATTAAAGTGGCTCTGGAGAACCGCTCAGCTCTGTGTTTTCCAGAGCTAGCGGGGCTCTCACGGACGGCGCCATGGCCGGTACTGTTCAGATCGGATGCGCTTTCACAGGCCCACGGGACAGTGCACCACCCGCCCGATGTATCAGGACGGCTGTTGGTTTTGCTCCTGAGAGGTTGATCCTGCAGGGCAAAGATTTGCCTGAAGCGGTTATCAACACTATCCAGCGTGCTCGTGCACCTTCTACTTCTTACCTCTATGCGGCGAAGTGGTGCGCTTTCTCTAATTGGTGTGACAGGAACCACGCTGTCCCATCTCAATGCGAGGTGGGAGGCGTGCTTGCGTTTCTGCAATACTTATTGGAAAAAGGTTTGGCCTTTTCCACTATCAAGGTCTATGCGGCAGCCGTTTCGGCTGGCCATGCAGGCTGTGATGGTGGACCGATCTTCAGCCATCCACTGGTCAAGAGATTCTTGCGTGGGGCTAGATGGGTTAGTCCTGTTTCGCGCGTGCTTACACCAGTCTGGGATCTCCCCAACGTGTTGCGCGGGTTGTCCAGGGACCCTTTCGAGCCTCTGTCTCAGGCTCCTTTGGATTCCCTGTCCTTTAAAACAGCGCTCTTATTGGCTTTGGTTTCTGCCAAGCGGGCCTGTGAGTTGACCGCTCAGTCTGTCAGCCCGAGCTGCTTGTTGCTAGACGAGGACAGCTCCTTTGCGCTGCTCAGACCTAATCCTGCGTTCCTCCCAAAGAACATTAATATTTTTTTCCGGTCAAGAGATATTGTGCTTAACGCTGTTCACCCCCCGCCTCATTCTAGTGAGGCGGAGGCGGAGTTGCATCTCCTGGGCCCGGTGCGGGCGCTGGCTATGTAGGTGAAACGCTCGGCCGCGTACCGCTCCACAAAACAGTTGTTTGTGTGTTATAGCGACGCTAGCAAGGCCCACGCTCTCTCTAAACAGCGTTTTTCTCGCTGGATATGTTAGGGTGTTTGCTTAGCCTACTCTCGGCAGGGCTTAGCGCCACCATTGGGCATTAAAGCTCACTCGACACGGGGCGTGGCCGCTTCAACGGCTCTACTTAGAGGGGTTTCGGTGGAAGACATCTGCGCAGCTTTGTCTCAGTCTTCCCCCGGCCCCTTTGTCCGTTTTACATGTTAGACATGTCCAGGGGCTCACTCGCCAACCCTGTGTTGGAGTCCGGGGCCCTTTCTACGGCTTAAGGATATAGGCATGTTCTTTTAAGCGGCATCGTTAAAATTCCTCTCGCTGGCTGGCGAGTTGGACTTGACTGCCAGTATTTCTCTCCCGCCGTTTTTCAAACGAAAAACGGACTTGAGGGGTTCCTATTGGCCCCCCAATTGACGAGTTGGTTTTGTCTGCCAGTATAGCACTCCCGCCGTTTTTTCAAATAAGAAGCGGACGAGAGAAGCCCCTATTGGAGAGTCGAACTCCATAGCTCCGCCCCCGGTGGTAGCAGACCTAATGGAAACCGTATTACTCTGGTTTTTCTCTTCACTTTTCATGGATTCCATGAATCCTCTGCTTTTTTGAGTCTTATGTGCCCTGTTGACTTAAGTTTTTTGACTGGGGTCCAGCAGGAGTACATTGATTGAGCTCCGCTCGCAGCTTCGCCTTAGCCCATAATGCGAAGTCTAGACGGCGTAGCCAATAGGGGTGAAACGGATCAGTGTGTCCACGGTTCGGTTCAGATAACCGTTTTGGGCCTCGGTTTCGGATACGGTTCGGATTAGGATCATGTCCGTGATAGTAAATAGGCGGACTTTTTTTTGACGGAGGGTTTGGGGGAGAAACACAAAAATGAATGAGACCCACAGGCTATTTGCAATGTGTTAATTGACTGCAATCAGACAACTTGCAAGGCTTTTTTGTGCAATAAATGTTCCCCTAAAAATGCATTTGAAAACATGGTGCACTGAGTGTAACATGTAAGGGATAACGGCCGACGAGGCTTAGAACTCTGGCGACGAGCGCAGCATGAAGCCAGAGTTGCCTCTACCTGTCCATTATTTCCATCGAACCGGTCGACCTCGAAGGCCGTTATCCCGCTTATCACCCGTTTGTATTTATCTCCCGTATATTTAGAATATAATTGTATCAATTACTTTCTTTAAATTTAGGAATCGTGCGCTTGAAAAGCCCAGTTTGTTTTGAACGCTGACAGGCTGAAGGGAGGGGCGGGAAAAGTATCATTGGCTCGGGCAGCACTGGAGAGAATGCATTCCGCTGGGTCCTAAACACCCTTTTGTTTCGGACGTAGGCTACAGTAGGCAAAATACGCTACATAAGGCAATGCCTTCATGAAACCGAAATCCGCGGATCTCCAGAATGCTCCGAACTGTGGTAAACGAACCGAACGGATTCGGATACAATTCGAATCCGCTGCAGGCCTAGTAGCCAACATGAAATAGAACGATAGTTATGATATTATAACTCCAGTTCTATGATTGTAGGCGTAGCCATCCAGTTTCTCACCTGCTGTACCCTCCAAATGCTGAAAGAATAGCGTGGACGATGAGCGGCAGTATGCGCCGCCTTATATACACGGTACTGTGGGAAATGTGGGCGGTGCCCACGTTGATTGGTGAAAGCCCATAAGGGGAAGCCTAGATGGCTACGCCTACAATCATAGAACTAGAGTTATAATATCATAACTATCGTTTCATTTGCATCAACACAGCCCTCACGGTTACCTCATAGCCAGGGAGCCAAAGTCTCAAAAGCTCAATAAAAATTTGACCCTAAGAACCAATAATTGGAGGGTCTGCTCTGCCGGAAATATCGCAAAAGAATAAAGTCATTTTATTGTATGCACTATGCAGCCTATTTTTTTTATCAGAAAAATGTGAAAAGTAATTTTTCCCTCAACTCCTCAGTGTTGGGTAGGCTGTCAATAAATGCATTCCAGATACACAGAACACATGTGCTGACCACATCCACTGAAAAAATAACTCTTAAAACACATTTCTACATGATTTTGCATCAAATTAATGCAAAAATAATTGGCGTTTTCTCACTTCCAATATTTTCATCTTTACTTCATTGCCAATCAATTATTCCCCCAAGTTCTGACAGTCATTATGCAATTCTCTTCACCAACAGCATAACCAACCAACGGTTACCAACGGACTTTGAAGCTGCACATCTGTCTGAGGTATGTGACAGTGACTTCAGTGAATGCTGGCAGGTCTGCCCCAGCATTTTGGGAAAATAATGGTTACATGGATATTGTAATAGTAATTAACTGAAAGGACCACACCAGTCTTCAAACAAGTCCTCATCCCAAACATATCCCTATAGCAGCAGCATTCATTCTCTACTAGTTTAATTAGCTAGCTTTAGCCGTTTTAGCTCATTTGGGTGGTTTCTGTAAACAGCCAAAACTCACAGGAATGGGGTAAAGACTTACTTTTTCCTTTTAATGCTCAGAATCGTATGGTATGTGTCCATTTTGCTTAGACCGGAAGTTGCGAAAATATCAACTGGACTTGCTAGGCAAATAAATACATATGAGAATAAATGCTGCTACAGGGATACGTTTGAAGTGAGGAATCATCAGAAATAAACTTGTATGAAGGCTGGTGTTGTCCTTGAAGTGTTTTTCATGTCAGACCAATAGTAGGCTAGTAAGGACTGTACACTATAATTAATAACACAAATGATCTGTGAGATGTAAATATACTATATATTATGCATAGTTTGTTTTTGTATATAGTACTGTACAGTATATAGTGAGTGCTTTGTCCAAAGCCCATTTGCAGATTTGGTTCTGACCTTTTTGGGTTTGCTGTGGAGGCCAAGTTAGTGATAAGAGAAGACAGCAGAGGATTGGAAAGGACAGTAAAGAGGAGTGGAGTGGAGAGGAGAGTAGAGGATTGAACAGAAGAGAAGAGTTCTCAACCAAGCAGCTGGAGAGAAAGCTGCTCAGTATCATAATATGTCAGAAAACAAACAGTGACGCTAGTCCTCTTCAGAAACGGACAAATCTAGGCTACCCCTCCCTGCTATATGCTGTAACCAACAGAAGGGATGATGTCTCATACAGACTTGACAATGAGCTGCAAACTCAATGTGCCTTTCTGGGGAGGAATCCTTTGTGGCACACAAAATGTCGTGCGAAGTACACAAATCGTAAAACTGTTGACCAGAAGAGGAAAAAAGTTGAAAAGCCAGAAGGCTGTTCATTTGAGGTTAATCCTGAGCCAGACAGCAACAGGCCTAATAGAAAAACACAGATGTCAATGACACAGTCCATAAAACACAAGGAAGAGTGCTTAATTTGTGGAAGAGCATGCACGACCAGGGGGGATAGATCCCTCAATTTGATTGCAACTTATGACGGACAGAATGCATTATGGGAAATAGCAAACAAACTTGAAGATGAAGGGATGCTACACAAGATTCGTGGTCCTGATGGAAACAAGTGTACTGATATGATTGCTGAGGACTTCCGGTACCACAAGGAATTCATGACCAACTACCTGACAAAGCGTCTTCGTTCACAGGAAACGACTATTACTGTCACCACTCCATATGATGCTGCAATGAACTAACTCATATTTTGGATAGATGAGCCCCTTTTCAAAGAGAATGCCATTTTCTTTATCACAGCTTTGAGGGATGAATTCAGTTATCCTTGGAAAGCCATGGAGTTCACAATGATACCTCATACAGATCTCAGTCCTTGATTGCCCGCCTTAGAAGGCACTATGAAATAGGTGGCAATTGTAAAATAATTGTTGTGCTACAGAAAGGATGTTCTAGCCTGATTTGCTCAGCAGAAATGAATGTTGGCTGCATGCTCTCAAGGTTGAAGGAACTTAAGGAGAAAACTGATGAGGCAGAGTATGAAGAAGAAAGTGATGAGTTGACACCAGATTACACCATAGTCTCTTCCTACAACACTGCAAAGACACGGAAGGAGCTCCAGGACCAACGTAAGCAGGCCCTGAAGGAAGCAAGAGAAGCCAGAATGGCTCACGCCAGTGGAAGTCACCAGATGCCTGGTAGTTTGACTGAAGACCCGTTACTGCAGCTAGAGATATCATACCTGGAGGCATCCCGAAGAGTGAGCTCTAACCTGTGTAACCACCTGGCATGGATGATAACATCTCCAGAGTTAGGTGAGGACGGCCGGGTGAAAGTCACTCCTAAGCAGCAAGAACAAGTTCAACACCAAAACACATTTTAACAGCTTTGCACATTCTTATGGAAACCAGAAGCAAGTTGACTGTCACTCCTAAATATATTTGGGAACAGCATTAGCTACAAAGAAGCAGAGATATATTACAACAATGGCATTGGCAGTTGAAGAGCAGACAACTAGGGATGGTGCCTTCATACCAACAAACCTGAAGGTCGGACGATTCACACAGTTTGCATTTGATGACCTTGACTTCCAAGAGTACACAAAGGATGGACGAACACTGCATGGCACAACATACCCCACACCAACGGTTAGTTTACCTCTACTGAAAACCTGCCAAACAGCCCTGGAATCTTCTCAGCCTTTTCACACCAAGGAAAGCCACCTAAGTCTAAAAGATCGTCAAAAGAGTCGCTCCCTGGTTGGAGTTGAAACAGCGCCTAAGCTTCCTGTGTGTCTAGCAGAACCTCCTGACCACCTGAGCATCCTCTGGCACCTGGTGCATAGCTGCCCTACTGTACTATTGGAGGACCTGAAACCAAGTTGCGCTGCTCCAACATGGAGTTCATTCCAAGCATTTCTCATCCCAGATACCACCCCTGTACCTGTGATCAGCTATGATTTCTTCCCCAAGTGACCAACAAACCCATAAGTGGTTAAAAAGTATTTTCAGTACTGCATGGATGTGTCGAGAAAACATGGTTAAGAGTATGCCATCATCACATGTGACCAAGCAATCTATGAGGTAGTTCTGGGTCTGCAAAAAAAGAACAAAGAGAAGTATACCAAACTTATCTTGCATGGGTGGCTTCCATATTCCTCAGAATTTCCTTGGAGCCATTGGGCATTTGATGCAGTGCACTGGAATCGAAGGCATCATGGTCAAAGCTGCTGTCTCAGTGGAACATCAAACAAAATCCTCAATGGGAAGACTACTATGCAATGCTGCACACCCACACTATGGTGTAGGCAGCCATGTTTTCCCTACACTGGGAAGCATTTGCCAGATGTTTGGTCGATGAACAGAAGGACCTGGAGTACAAGTGTGTGCTTAGCAACAATGTCCATCTACTCCTAGATGCCCTGTCAGAAGAGGATGTACAGAAGGCAACTTCTGTGTGTGCTGATGCAATTGAACAGCTGAAAAAGCTGTCATGTTTGATGGCTGAGTTTGATGAAGCACGTTCCTCACCTACCACAAAGCTATGGCTAATGTACATGGATATGGTGATGATTCTTAGACGGTTCAACCAGCGTGCAGGTCTGTGGGAGGAACACCTGGCTGAAGTGGAAAAGATGTTACCATACCTTGTAGCTGCTGGCTACTACAAGTATTTATTCTGCCTGCCCCACTACGTAGAAGCTATGAGAAGCTTACCTACACTGGCTCCAAATATCGATAGGGAATTCAAGGAGCGGAAGTTCACTGTACGGCAAACAGAAGAACGGTTCCAGGGTGTCTGGACAGACATGGCACTTGAAAAAACCTACAACCGTGATGCCAAGACAAAACTCTTCAATGGCATCAGTCAGCAGCCAGCGGCCTTGGAGAAATACTTGAAAGCTCTTCCAGTTCTGACAGCTGTGTCAGTGCAGACAAAGGCTATGGCACACCTGGATTTCTGACTCCTTCGATAATGTATATCATGTGTTAAGTTCTCTTTGCTGAAATATACATAATGACTCAGTGTCTCTGAAGTTATAGAAGCAAACGCTGTTCCATGTGTGCATTAGGCCTATTATTTGGCCATAAACTGAGCATTTTGAATTTTGAAATTCATGTGGTCATGCATCTGTCTCAGCGGAGACTGAACGCGCTGTTACCATATGGGTAACCCTTCCTTTTACAGTCCCCTAATTACTAGGTATTTACCCGGTACATACATGGTAAATTATAGTGTATTACTGGGTAATTACAACTGGTAATAAGAAGGTAAATACAGAGGTAGTTACTCGGTAAATACATGGTAAATCATAGTGTATTACTGGGTAATTACCACTGGTAATAAGAAGGTAAATACAGAGGAATTATCCAGTAAATTATAGTGTATTACTGTGTAATTACCACTGGTAATAAGGTAAATACAGAGGAATTACAGCTGATGTACCAAGTAAAACCTCCACTATTACCCATCAACTCAACTAAGTAGTGTGTAGTTGTAAATGTTTTAGGTTGGTAATAACTTAGATAATGTGTACTTCCTAGGAAATTAGGCAACCAATTCTTAGAAACACCTATTATCCAAGGTTTATGTTGGTAACAGCCCAAATTTAATGATGTACTATCTAGAAATTAGCATAGTACTTTCCAATAAAATACTTTTTCTTAGTTATTATTCATAGCTACACCCATTTAGAAAGGGTTTATTAAATTTACCACTATGGAATTACTTACCTGGTAACAACTTCTGCAGGAAGTTTTCCTCTAGTGTCATGGTACATCTTCTTAAATGCTGGGTACGAAGCCGTTTGTTTCCATGGTATTACCAGGTTCTTACCATATAATTTATAATAGATACATTCCATTATCCATGCAGTCAACACAAACTTGTACCATGTACGTTCTGCGACGTTACCAAGTAAAACACACCAATTTACCCAGTAATTAAGCTGAAACTGTACTGTAAAAGGAAGCCTTGTTTGTTTCCATGGTATTACCAGGTTCTTACCATATAATTTGTAATACATTATTCCCTTTTCCATGCAGTCAACACAAACTTGTACCATGTACGTTCTGCGACGTTACCAAGTAAAACACGACAATTTACCCAGTAATTAAGCTGAAACTGTACTGTAAAAGGAAGCCTCGTTTGTTTCCATGGTATTACCAGGTTCTTACCATATAATTTGTAATACATTATTCCCTTTTCCATGCAGTCAACACAAACTTGTACCATGTACGTTCTGCGACGTTACCAAGTAAAACACGACAATTTACCCAGTAATTAAGCTGAAACTGTACTGTAAAAGGAAGCCTTGTTTGTTTCCATGGTATTACCAGGTTCTTACCATATAATTTGTAATACATTATTCAATTTTCCATGCAGTCAACACAAACTTGTACCATGTACGTTCTGCGACGTTACCAAGTAAAACACAACAATTTACCCGGTAAGTAAGCTGAAACTGTACTATAAAAGGAAGCCTCGTTTGTTTCCATGGTATTACCAGGCTCTTACCATATAAGTTGTAACTGGTTATTCCCTTTTCCATGGAATTTTCTTTCCTTTATTTTCCTTTGGAAAATAAATCAAATCATTGCCATCAGAAATCGGGGTACATATACAGCATCAGATCAAAAGCAACGGCTTTTCTGATCGAGTAGTAATAGAAAATACATACAAAACATTTAACTTCCCATGAATGGGCATAACTATAGTCCAAGTGCAGTTACAGCACTTTATAAAAACCTATTTACATTATGGAGCCACATACCTTTGGAAAATAAATCAAATCATTGCCATCAGAAATCGGGGTACATATACAATCAATATGCAATCAACACAAACCATATATGTTCTGCAACATCGTTCACCAGTAGTTAAGCACTTTAATTGTTGTTATAAAACCCCAAACCACTGTTGATGAAAGACATATTAAAATTAAACAAAATCAAAGGCTTATCTTTCAAACAATGCATATCTCACAAACAGGCACTGAACACTGAAGAAATAGGACAAAAGAGCTGTCCACATCAACTAAATTTAAATGTTACTGATGGTGTTTTCATAAAACACATGACAGTGTTATGGCAAGTGACAACAAGGAAGACTGCTTCAACCTCTACAATTTGAATAAGTGGTGAATGCCATGCAGCAATCTGCCTATGGGAGCATCTTTGTGGTCATTCGCAAACCAATGAGTCCACTCGATGAATGAGGGATGACTCTTTAGTGTCTTCTCTGTGAGGTATCCCTGCAGTCTCCACATCTGGGATTTGAAGGCTGACCAAGACCTGACCAGGTACCTCCAAATCTCCCCTTCAAGAATCAGAAGACAAGAAAATAAACATTAGGACTGTCAATTAAAGAACATTTCTAGAACATGTAGAACTCAAAGATTATTTTGTTTATAAGTTAAGAAAGGATGCTGGTCCTCTGGCCATTGTGTTTGGTCATATTGAAAAGAGAAAAAGGCATAGCCATAAATACAGTTAATAGGACGGGAGGGGACAGGCTGTTAGCTCCGGTTAGCCCTTTAGCATCGAGCTAGCGGAGCTTCTGTCATTCAAATAACTCGGGACATGTTGTTTAAAACCTGTAACACCCAATTTATTAAAATATCCGGATTTAATCGGGCTCTCTCCCATAAGTACAGTTAATAGGACGGGAAGAGACAGGCTCTCTTAGCCCCGGTTAGCGCGATGCTAAGGAGCAGCTCTACCGGAGCATGCCACCTCAACAGGTGCAAGTTAGCCTCCGGTTTGATATCTGCCGGATATTCGGTTGACCACCCAATCGGATTCATCAACATACGTGCAATACATTACGGGCTTACAATGTTGAGGACGGTTTAGGACACCGTATCGCGAAAAATCACAAACACATGTTGTCGCCATCAATGTCTGTGCAACAACGTCATTTACGTTCTGGCTGCTACCTGTTTTAGGGACCGTCAACAAATTACACTCACCGACTGTTGGCAGAGACGTTACCATGGAATTGTTTCAGGAAATTAATCACACAAATATATTGCAATATAGTTAATCATAATGCAGTTAATAGTTTAATATTTGACAAAAATCGACCAAACTATATTTGAAATTATTAATTGCATCCCGTTTAACAATAATGCAATATATTAGCAAAGTTACCTGCAGTAAGTAGCAGCCCACCATTGGCAACTACTACTACAATCAGGTGACAAAATGTATTTTTTAGCGATTTTTATGTTATTTTATATGATTTATTTCCAGAAACAATTCCATTGGTAACGTCTCTGCCACCAGTCGGTGAGTGTAACTTGTTGACGGTCCCTAAAACAGGTAGCAGCCAGAGAACGTAAATGACGTTGTTGCACAGACATCGATGGCGACAACATGTGTTTGTGATTTTTCGCGATACGGTGTCCTAAACCGTCCTCAACATACTAAGCCCGTAATGTATTGCACTTATGTTGATGAATCCGATTGGGTGGTAAACCGAATATCCGGCGAATATCAAACCGGAGGCTAACTTGCACCTGTTGAGGTGGCATGCTCCGGTAGAGCTGCTCTTTAGCATTGCGCTAATGTAACGATGGTCAAGCATCAGGGAGACGGAGGCGGAACTGTTGAATTTTCTTTCCTTTATTTTCCTTTGGAAAATAAATCAAATCATTGCCATCAGAAATCGGGGTACATATACAGCATCAGATCAAAAGCAACGGCTTTTCTGATCGAGTAGTAATAGAAAATACATACAAAACATTTAACTTCCCATGAATGGGCATAACTATAGTCCAAGTGCAGTTACAGCACTTTATAAAAACCTATTTACATTATGGAGCCACATACCTTTGGAAAATAAATCAAATCATTGCCATCAGAAATCGGGGTACATATACAGCATCTGCACAAGCAAGAAAGAGAGTAATATTACTTTCAATGTATGAACGTGGCTAGCGGAGTTTACGGCTAGTCATGTTAGCCTTAGCATGTAAAACCCAAGGTCATAAGAAAAGTATTAATAAACTTTCTCTAAAACATGTAAACTACAGTACGATCGTAACAGTGAATGGAAAATAACATAACACATGGGATACATCGAAGTTATCAACTAAAACATGAATTCACTTTAAGAAAACTGATATTGAGTACAGTGCTTTACATAGCGAACCTACCAGATCAAAAGCAACGGCTTTTCTGATCTAGTAGGAACGCAGTAGATTTCCACGCAGCCCAGAACTAAACACGGCAGATCTGCAGTACACCATATGGCCACGGGTGGCTCCCATTAACACTTATTAACCACGGCAGTTTTATTTTGGCGAGAATCATATATAATAATACACTACATTTTTAACTCTGTTACACTAACCGGGGCTAACGCCCCGTGCCCACTACCTCCGTCAGTTGTCCGTTGCCCATTGACTTTGAATGGGGACGGTCGCGCAATGCATTGTGGATCCGTCCGTTGACTTGGAGCGTTCGCTACCGTCAAAAAGTTGAAAAATGTTCAACTTTTTCGGCAGCGACGGTTCCTTCATCCAATCAGATCGCGTATGCAAATTTAAGCACTGTGACGCGACTCGGGCTCTGACGATACGGGAAAGCGGGTCTTCTTGCCTCGCAACAAGCAGGAAGAAGCGGGAAGAACCCGGCGAAGCGATTTGATTGGCTGACGGTTGCCTCTGCAAATACTACTCCCCCATCCGTCAGCCACGCCTTCCCACGTCCGTTGACTGACGGTGCAGTGGGCACGAGGCGTAACAGAGCCTGTCTCTTCCCGTCCTATTAACTGTACTTATGGGAGAGAGCCCGATTAAATCCGGATATTTTAATAAATTGGGTGTTATAGGTTTTAAACAACATGTCCGAGTTATTTGAATGACAGAAGCTCCGCTAGCTCGATGCTAAAGGGCTAACTGCCTGTCCCCTCCCGTCCTATTAACTGTATTTATGGCTATGCCTTTTTCTCTTTTCAATATGACCAAACACAATGGCCAGAGGACCAGCATCCTTTCTTAACTGATAAACAAATAATCTTTGAGTTCTACATGTTCTAGAAATGTTCATTAATTGACAGTCCTAATGTTATTTTCTTGTCTTCTGATTCTTGAAGGGGAGATTTGGAGGTACCTGGTCAGGTCTTGGTCAGCCTTCAAATCCCAGATGTGGAGACTGCAGGGATACCTCACAGAGAAGACACTAAAGAGTCATCTCTCATTCATCGAGTGGACTCATTGGTTTGCGAATGACCACAAAGATGCTCCCATAGGCAGATTGCTGCATGGCATTCACCACTTATTCAAATTGTAGAGGTTGAAGCAGTCTTCCTTGTGGTCACTTGCCATAACACTGTCATGTGTTTTATGAAAAAAACATCAGTAACATTTAAATTGAGTTGATGTGGACGGCTCTTTTTTTGTCCGATTTCTTCAGTGTTCAGTGCCTGTTTGTGAGATATGCATTGTTTGAAAGATAAGCCTTTGATTTTGTTTAATTTTAATATGTCTTTCATCAACAGTGGTTTGGGGTTTTATAACAACAATTAAAGTGCTTAACTACTGGTGAACGATGTTGCAGAACATATATGGTTTGTGTTGATTGCATGGAAAAGGGAATAACCAGTTACAACTTATATGGTAAGAGCCTGGTAATACCATGGAAACAAACAAGGCTTCCTTTTACAGTACAGTTTCAGCTTACTTACTGGGTAAATTGTCGTGTTTTACTTGGTAACGTCACAGAACGTACATGGTACATGTTTGTGTTGACTGCATGGAAAAGGGAATAATGTATTACAAATTATATGGTAAGAACCTGGTAATACCATGAAAACAAACGAGGCTTCCTTTTACAGTACAGTTTCAGCTTAATTACTGGGTAAATTGTCGTGTTTTACTTGGTAACGTCGCAGAACGTACATGGTACAAGTTTGTGTTGACTGCATGGAAAAGGGAATAATGTATTACAAATGATATGGTAAGAACCTGGTAATACCATGGAAACAAACAAGGCTTCCTTTTACAGTACAGTTTCAGCTTAATTACTGGGTAAATTGTCGTGTTTTACTTGGTGACGTCGCAGAACGTACATGGTACAAGTTTGTGTTGACTGCATGGAAAAGGGAATAATGTATTACAAATTATATGGTAAGAACCTGGTAATACCATGGAAACAAACGAGGCTTCCTTTTACAGTACAGTTTCAGCTTAATTACTGGGTAAATTGGTGTGTTTTACTTGGTAACGTCGCAGAACGTACATGGTACAAGTTTGTGTTGACTGCATGGATAATGGAATGTATCTATTATAAATTATATGGTAAGAACCTGGTCATACCATGGAAACAAACGGCTTTGTACCCAGTATTTAAGAAGATGTACCATAACACTAGAGGAAAACTGTTCCTGCAGAGGTTGTTACCAGGTAAGTAATTCCATAGTGGTAAATCGAATAAACTCTTTCTAAATGGGTGTAGCTACGAATAATAACTAAGAAAAAGTATTTTATTGGAAAGTACTATGCTAATTTCTAGATAGTACAACATTAAACTTCGGCTGTTAAGAACATAAACCATGTATAATAAGTGTTTCTAAGAATTGGTTGCCTAATTTCCTAGGAAGTACACAATATCGGAGTTATTACCAACCTAAAACAGTTACAACTACACGCTACTTAGTTGAGGTGATGGGTAATAGTAGAGGTTTTACTTTGTGCTTCAGCTGTAATTCCTCTGTATTTACCTTCTTATTACCAGTGGTAATTACACAGTAATACACTATAATTTACTGGATAATTCCTCTGTATTTACCTTCTTATTACCAGTTGTAATTACCCAGTAATACACTCTGATTTACCATGTATTTGCCGGGTAACTACCTCTGTATTTACCTTCTTATTACCAGTGGTAAATACCCAGTAATACACTATGATTTACCATGCATGTACCGGGTAAATACCTAGTAATTAGGGGACTGTAAAAGGAAGGGTTACCAAAATATGAACTTGTCAAGTTCAAATGTGCTCATGGCTCTTAAAGGAGATGGGAGATAGAACTCTTTGACTCTCATTGGTTTATTGCATGTTACGACCAAATCACACATACCGGTAATTAAGCTGCTTCAGACCAACCCATTTTAGATTTGTGTCTTGCGAAAGAGTCATTCATCCGCCAGTAAAATAGCAACAGCGCCAGAGATCCGCCCTCAAAGCTACTTGTTTCGTGTTTCACACTTGCGTTTCAGACCGCTAAAATAGTGCCCTCTGAGTGACTGCAGGGTCCAGTGATTCAGACGTGTGTCATAGCAGGGCGTCAGCAATTTGGCTCAAGGGGGCCTTAAGAGGTTAGGTTGAGGACCTCCGGGACCGTGGGAATCAGACACTACCAGGGATGGAAATGAACACCCGCCACACGCCACTTGCAGGTGGATTTGTATGGTGGCGGGTGAATTGTGTCACTTCACCCGCCACTGTCGGGTAATATTTTCCAGTCAGGTCCGATCAAATTTTTCATATTTAATACATTCGTCATACGGCGCTGCACAGTTCCACCACCATTACTGTCAACATCCGGCCCGATTCTTCTTCTACGCCTCTTTTGCTGAATTGCGACTGTCAACATCCGGGATGATATACCAGTAACAGGACTCTCAAGTCTCACGGATTCAGCGTGAGACACACGCAATTCAATCCATGCACACGCTCACACGCCACACTTCGTATTTCTCACGCAGAGAAATGACCAGGATAGCGCCCACCAATTTGGGCCGCTATTTAACAGTGTTACAGGTAGGAATCAAATGGTTTTCCCGTACGCCGGGTAACCAGACATCCTATTTTGCCCGGACATGCCCTCTTTTTGAGACACTTGTGTGGCGGAATTTCAAGATCGTCCGGGATTTTGTTAAAGCCTCATACATGTTCACATTGAATCTGCGTCTGTTCGCTTTACATTGGTCAAAGGGAGTAGGGGGAGTGGTTAAGAAGAGCCTTCAGATTGGACGGTTTGACTTACTCAGTTACCGTCGTGTTTTGTATTTATTTTTTTACCATTATTGTTTTATAGGGACAAACATTAACAAATTTTCCCTAAAGGGGATCGATAAAGTTCTATCTATTGAACAGAAAGAAACACTTGGTCATACTTTGCACACTTTACCACAGCATTGGCCTGCTGAATGCCACAGATACATTTTCAGCATTGGACTGTATGACACATAAATATGTAATTACGTTTTTGCACGTTTGCAACGTTTAAAAGTTCAGGGTATAAAGTTCAAGCATATGCCTCTACTTGTATTGCTTAAGCCAATAGCCTTTTGAGGCAGTGTTTTTTCTGTATATTAGTGTTAAGGGCCAATAATGCTTACCATCATACGTTAGTTACCATGTCTGTGGACACATTGGTATGCAGTCACGTGTAAATATAACAAAAACAAATGTTCCTATTGACTTATGATAGTGTAACCATGCATGTTGTTTTATTGTTAATATGTCAATTTGTTTTCTATTGAAAATACTAGACCTAGATGAATTATCCCCAAACTTGTCATCGTAACACCTTTGAAATAAACATGACTTAACATGGCAGATATCTGTGTATTGTTTATCATATGCGGTAAGAGTGTGACAATTTCAACTCAGTTCCTTGATAGAACCTACTTACAGTAAAAATCACTTCTGATGGAGAAAATGATGTGTATGAAAAACACTTTTCTTATCTATTGTTACTATTATATTGTTTAAAATGTACGCATATATTAAAAAAATATAGCGTATAAAAAGTGTCTGGTAAAAAAGATGTGTGGCTGGTAGATTTTTTAATCTACCTGCCACAGTGGCTGGAGGGCAAAAAGTTAATTTCCATCTCTGGACACTACACTATCCAGCCACTTAAACATACAAATATGAACAAGCTGCTAATATGGGCAGGGAAATTGGGCATGACAGCATTGATGATCATTGATTTATTGTCTGGATTATTATTTTTTTGTGTGTATTTGTAGTCTTTAAGGAGGTAGATGTCCAGGTAGATATTTAAGTGTATTTGTATTCTTTAAGGAGGTAGATGTCCATGTGGATATTTAAGTGTATTTGTATTCTTTAAGGAGGGAGATGTCAAGGCCGATATTTAAGTGTCTTTCATATCTATTTCCTCCTTTCTCCCTCTTGTCTTTCAGAGAACCCTAATCACTGCAGTTCGGTTTCATGCAGATGGCAGCCAGATGGACCTCTGACTATGAATGTCACATTCACAACCTTCTTTTAAATAGCTGTAGAGTAGCCCTCTTACACCACCTTATGCTTTCAGAGAATCTATCCTAGTGTAACGATAGTGTGGTACGCAGTGCAACGGGGCTGGTGGTTGTCTCAGTGAATTATTAGCATTCAGCTTAATAACGTAGGCGTGCTTCGGATCAGTGATGTAATGCAATGTCCTAAAACACATAATTGCTTCTAGGGATCGCTGACCACAAACACACACAAAAACACACACACACACACACACACACACACACGCACACACGCACAAACACACACACACACACACATTCATCTATAATCTGCAGTTGTTCAGAAAGGTCTTATATCATCGATACAATTACAGCATGCTCTCCCACAGGTCCTCTCAAGTCGATCTCCATAGCAATAGGGCTAGTAACGGTTAACACACAAAAACAGTTTGTTAGTGAGACCTTGAGCAGATGAGGAGAGAGAGAGATAGAGCAACACAGAGGGAGTTAATCAAATCTGGGGCAAATCAATCCAAAGATATGTTTCACACATGCCACACTTTTCCATGACAGCGGTTTTTTGATTTTGTGTGATGGATAAGCCGCATCTGGTCCATCAGACTGATTGGGGACTGCCTGCAACACATAGAAAACCCCACACACTTTAAGCTCAATCCGCTTTCTTCTTCATCTATTCACATGCATTCTCTCAATCAAATGTTCTCTCTTTTACGTTCTGATCATTCTATTCTCTTTTCTTTCTCTCCATCCTGTCTATTGCAATTCTCCACCGCTCCGTCACACAAGCCGGACTTCCTCCTCTTACTCCCCCTCCTCCTCCTCCTCCTAGTCCCCCTCCTCCTCCTCATCCTTCCTCCTCCTGCTCTTCCTAATCCTCCTGTTACTCCTCTTGCTGTTCCTCCTTCTCCTCCTCCTCCTCCTCCTCTTCCTACTCCCCCTCTCCCTCCTTCTCCTCTGTCTCCTTTTTCCCCCTCATCCTCCTTCTCCTCCTCTCAATGGAGAATTAGGCCTGGGTGGACTTCCTTGGTCTCCAGAGCCAAACCCGGTTGCACCGAGGCCTTGGGTCTGAGGACCCCTGACCCGGCCTTTGGCCAGGAGCAATAGTTCACTCCATGCTGTTGAATATAAAAAACAGAAGACGGGCCAAGCTGAGAAATGGAGATGTTAGGTATGAATGTATGTAATTACTTCCTATGAAGGGTTCTCTAAAAATCAAAGTCAAAGTCAGCTTTAATGTCAACTACTTCACATGTAGACATACAAAGCAATTGAGAAGACTTTTCTCACTATCCCACGGTGAACAGGTAAAGTTCACATGCAGAACAGATGAGACAACACTAAAAGTAAACAACAGATAAGACAACACTAAAAGAAAACATTGAAGTGCACAAGAGATAAGAATATAACTAATATTAAAAAGATAGACAATAAAATAATGAAATCTAAGAGCAGCAGCATACGTTTCTTTATAAGGTAATTTGAGTTGTGGTAGTGCAAAAAAGGCAGTCAATAATGGCAGCAAAAGTTCTGTAAGATATATTGTAATGGTAATAGTGCAAATGGTAATAGTAATAGTGCAAAAAGAAAAAAAAAGAACGGTTGGTAAAATAGCAACATTTTCAGTCTGTTTTGGGCGAGGGGAATTCAGCTTTCTGACAGCTGGTGGATGTTGCTGAGGGGAGAGAGGGGAGACAAAACTAGATAGAGCAGTAACCTCTCGCAAAATGCTTCCACTCTCGAATTCTTTTTCGGCTTGATTAACAGGCCGAGGCCCAGACGCAAATGATGTTGGGATATTAATTACTTAGTTCACAGGAGTAGTGTGACAAGATTCAATATGTGGAATCGACACCGGCCCCTCATCCACACACACACACACACACACACACACACACACACACACACACACACACACACACACACACACACACACACACACACACACGCACACACACACACACACACACACACACACACACACACACACACAAACACATAATGGGGATTGCAATAATATATTGTATATGTTACAAAGAACCAGAAAATAGCGTTCTCTATGTGTGTGTGTGTGTGTGTGTGTGTGTGTGTGTGTGTGTGTGTGTGTGTGTGTGTGTGTGTGTGTGTGTGTGTGCGAGCGTGCGTGTGTCTCTCTCTCCCCCCTCTCTCTCACTCTCTCTCGTCATTCCTCCTCTACCAATCGCTGTCCCTGTTTACCCTGCCACCGACGCGTCGTTGGTTTATAAACGGAGATCTGCTGAATCAGATCAGAGCACTTTACTGCTGCTGCCTGCAGACCATCTCTGACCTGACGGACCACTTGACCTCCTCACTCCTGTTTAATAAATATATAGATTCAACAGATATACTAGAGGGGACCTTTTAAAGCACTTTTATTCAACTTTCCATCTGTCTAGAGTCATGTTTCTTTACTTTCTCCTCGTCGCTCCTGCGCTGCTCGTCGAGGCGCGGATCAGCAGACGTGACGTCATCGGCTGTCCGGAGACCTGCGACCTCCAGAATTGTCCCGCGACCCCTGCGGACTGTCCCGCCGGAGAGGCGCTGGACCAGTGCGATTGCTGCCCGGTCTGCGCGGCCAGCGACGGCGAGGCGTGCGGCGGCGCGGGGCACCTCGGCGGCGCGCGATGCGCGGACGGGATGGAGTGCGTGGTGAGCGGCGGCACTGAGGCGTCGGCCACCGTGCGGCGACGCGGCACAAGCGGCGTCTGCGCCTGCAGGACCGCCAGCCCGGTGTGCGGAAGCGACGGCGTCTCCTACCGCAACGTGTGCGAGCTGAAGCGCGTGAGCCGTCTGGCCAGGAGGCTACGGCAGCGAAGTGTCGTCCTCATCCAGAGGGGAGCATGCGGTAAAGGTGAGCGATGGACACCTCACATACCTTAGGTTACCTTAACCTTGAGTGTTAGTGTGTGTGTGTGTGTGTGTGTGTGTGTGTGTGTGTGTGTGTGTGTGTGTGTGTGTGTGTGTGTGTGTGTGTGTGTGTGTGTGTGAGATAGATAGATAGATAGATAGATAGATAGATAGATAGATAGATAGATAGATAGATAGATAGATAGATAGATAGATAGATAGATAGATAGATAGATAGATAGATAGATAGATAGATAGATAGATAGATAGATAGATAGATAGATAGATAGATAGATAGATAGATAGATAGACAGATAGATAGATAGTAACTTTATTAATCCCTCTGGAAGGTTCCCTCAGGAAATGATCAAACACCCTGTTACAAATAGAAAAACAAAATGCTGCCCCCCCAGCACACCACATGATAGAAAAGAATGCTTGCAACAACAGACTGGTAGAACATCCACAGGAGTTTCCTGCAGATGTTGAATAATCGCAGACGGTACAGGAAGTACCGTCTGCTAAGGGCTTTCCGGTACAGATGGTCTGTGCTGCTTGCCCAGTTCAGCTTGTTGTCCAGCCACAGCCCCCTCAATCTGACCTGGTCTGGGACGTGGTCTGGACTTCCCATAGTCTATGACCAGCTCTTTGGTTTTCGAGGAGTTCAGGTTCAAGTGGTTTGTGTGGCACCAGATGACAAAGTCCCTCACAAGGCATCTGTACTCCTCCTCACTAGACCGTATGCATCCAACGATGGCCGTGTCATCAGCAAGCTTTTGAATATGATACAGCTCAGAGTTGTAGCAGAAGTCAGAGGTGTAAGAGTGAAGAGTAGAGGGGCCAGTACAGTATCTTGTGGTGCTCATGTGCTACTGACCAAAGTGTCAGACGTGATGTCCTTCAGCCTGACATAATGTTGTCTGCCAGTTTGTCCTGAAGCAGACCGGGTTGAATGGTGTTAATGCACTTGAAAAGTACAGAAACATAGTCCTGACTGTACCAGTCCCCTTAGCCATAGTCCTGACTGTACCAGTCCCCTTATCCATAGTCCTGACTGTACCAGTCCCCTTATCCATAGTCCTGACTGTACCAGTCCCCTTATCCATAGTCCTGACTGTACCAGTCCCCTTATCCATAGTCCTGACTGTACCAGTCCCCTTATCCATAGTCCTGACTGTACCAGTCCCCTTATCCATAGTCCTGACTGTACCAGTCCCCTTATCCATAGTCCTGACTGTACCAGTCCCCTTATCCATAGTCCTGACTGTACCAGTCCCGTTATCCATAGTCCTGACTGTACCAGTCCCCTTATCCATAGTCCTGACTGTACCAGTCCCCTTATCCATATTCCTGACTGTACCCTTATCCAGATGTGAGAGGGCCCGGTGCTGGAGCTAGAGGACAGCAACCTACTGAACACCCACCTTTGTTCAGTAGGCAAACTGTAATGGGTCCAGGGCATGTCGCACTTGAGGCCTGAGCTGGTTGAGGAAGAGCCTCTCCAGTGATCTAGTGTGTGTGTGTGTGTGTGTGTGTGTGTGTGTGTGTGTGTGTGTGTGTGTGTGTGTGTGTGTGTGTGTGTGTGTGTGTGTGTGTGTGTGTGTGTGTGTGTGTTTGTGTGTGTGTGTGTGAGTGTGTGCCTTCCTGTACTTTTTCAATGCACTGAGACATGGAAACACCTAATTAGAGCTGAGTAGTGGAATGGAGAGATCTCCTCTCTGTATCTCTTCAGTACGTCTCTGCTTCTCCTCATATGAACTGCAGCAGTCCATCTAAAATACAGCCGATACTCAACCACACACGTAACACTGAATTCTGACTAATTACAGTAGAAAACTTTTTGAAAACCATTACAATCATGAAAATTATATTTCATTCACAGCAGCACATACAGATGCACTCGCACATTCATGTGCAGACAGTCAAACAAGCAAGCATGCACACACACACATACACCCACACACACATACAGACACACACACACAAGCACAACCAGCACACAAGCACACACTTACCTCACACAAACACACACACACACACAAGCAAACACACACACAATCCCTCACACACAGAATAATGTCCATCCCTTATTCCACTAAGGGTCCAACTGTTCTGTGAGGGATTAGTTGGTGAGTCAGCCGCGGATGCAGCTCCTTTCAAACATTCTTACAGCATGACTCTCTGTACAGAGAGGATTTAACCACAATGCTCTCTGGTGTATTTATAAAGAGATACTAAAGACCTCCTGGTTCATGTTATTGTTCGAGGACAGTTTATTATTATTAAGAGTCACTTTAGTGTTATGTAATGTTGTAGTTGCTAAGGTTTTCCACTTTCAATCCCCAATGTCCCCACCCTAAAGGCTTCCCTTAGCAATATGTGATGACCATATGACTTAATGACCTGCATCTGAATTCACAGGCGGTCAACTTGGATAGAAGTCTCTGCTGTACAGTAACACATATTATGTTGCTGTTAGGTTAACCTATTTACTGTGGTTTCTTATGTTGTCACACTGCAGTAAGCTCCTCCCCTTACTCTGCCTGGCCCGCCCAGAGACTTTGGCCCGCCAATGAGACAAGACCGTGCGAGCGCCACATGTGTGTGTGTGTGTGTGAATAGACACACTGCAACGCAAGTGTTTCTTGTCGGTTCTTTGACGTCTCTTGTACTTCCACAACACTGTAGTGGGGGTTATCTCAGCCATGGTTGAGAAGGAATTGGGGGAAAGGAACTTTGGCTTTGACTCCCTGAAGTACATGAACTGCGACATGCCGCCGGTTGCCGCGAGGCACCAGCGCCCCGAAGCACCACCGCCCGGCAGTGGGCAGCTGGCAGCAGGCAGCACGCGGTTCAGTCTACTTCAGATTGATGTGAAAGTGGAAGAACCAGAGACGTTGCAGAACCCGACAAAGTCGTTTGTGATTCATAATATCGTCAGGAGGCGCACACAGCTTTTGGCCGTGATAATATGTATTATATGATATAGATATCTATGTATTATATGATATTATTTATATATAGAGCTCCAGGACTGTAACGCAAGTGTTGTACACTTCCTTGTTATTTGGATAACCGTTCTGCTTTTGGTGTTATGACGCATAACACGTCGGACTCTCGTCTCTGGTATTTCTACAACGAGACTCGTAGTGGGGGTTATCTCAGCCATGGTTCAGAATGAATTCTGAACCATGACCAGAATGAGGCTGTAACTCTGCACCACGGCTGAATTTCGGGAACGTCTTTGAATACTGTGTTAGTGGCCCAATAATACCTACATTAAAGCATCCATAAAATAGCATGTCATGGCACCTTTAACATAGTATGTTAAGACTTTTAAAAACCTTCCTTATAGCTTCAGGTCGGTGCAAACCTCCTCGCACAGATTCCTCTTTTGCCCGCACTGTGTTTTGACTGACAGCTGGAGGCGGGCTCTATTCAGCGCCTCTGGGTTTTCTTGAGGAAAAAACGAATCCTGGGCCCAAACCCTTTCAGCTCGGTCAACACTAACGTAGAGTGCCACAGATCAGCGTTTGGGGCATATGGGAGAGGACACACAATGCACTTGCATTCACACACGTACACACAATACACTCCAACACACTCTTACATGCACCTCTCTCTAACCACACAACCACACCTCTACACAAACTCACACACACACAATCGAAAGAGCATTTTCACTGAATATAATCGGCCTTACCGTGAACCCATAAAGCATAATCACTAGCATCAGAAGAGCAGCTCGTCATCACAGGTGGAGACATGGCCTGATAAACGATGAGTAAAGCTCTGGGAACGCAAAAATGGCGTCTGTGGCGTCTGATTCTAGCTGGAACACGCAAGCTACAACGATAAGATCCTGCCAGCGAGTGCCGGCCTCCTTCATGACGTCACTGTAGAATTATGCAGGATGCTCACCTGACTTGGTCTCAGAGTGTTGCTGAGAGATGAGACCTTGTCGTTATCGTAATTCATTTTTCAATGTGAAAGTTATTGCTCTTGGGCACTGGAACTCTGGACGCCTCTGGACGCCTTACAGAGTTCTGGAAGGTTGCTGACGTGATGGATGGGGCTTCCCCATTCGAGCACAGCAGCCTGTGAACCTCCACGTTCACACTGAAGTGCACAATAACACAGAGAAGGAATGAGAAAAAAGATCCACTGGAGGCTCTTCTCAACAAAACAAAAGCAGACAAGCTCCTGAAAAGGCCGCCCCTTATGTTGGCACCGTGCCTTGGTGGACCACCAGATCAATCACTCCCTGTTACGCTCCAGACACCAAGGTCCTTGTTTCACAAATGGTTTGAAATGCACTGTGAGATGAAACAGAGTTCCTGAAGATTGATCAGAAGCAGTGATGAATGGCATGTCCATCGTTATCTACACTCCAGCAAGCCTGACGCCTTGTTCACACTACCTCCAACCGTCGACGGAGCTCATTGACTTTGCATGGGGCGCTCGCGAAATGCATTGTGGGTCCGTCCGTTCTGTCGGCTCTGTCGCCTGAGTCAAAAAGTTTAGAAATGTTCAACTTTTCAGGCAGCGACGGATCCATCAGCCAATCAGACTGCGTAATGTAAATATACGCAAGGACACTGTCCAATGAAATCGCCTTTGTAATACAACCCAGAAGAACACATGGATATGTCAAAAAGCCCCCATCCGTCAACGGACGCATGTAGTGTGAACAAGGCGTCATATCTGACTGGTTTGATAGAACCAGAACTATCTCTTGCATAATTTATCTGATATACATCCATATATATTTATATATTCTATGATATATGTTATATTTAAAGTATAGAGACTAAGGATGGGCAAAATGTATTACGTCATTTGGTGTCTGCCCCCCCCCGCGAGACGGCCGTGAGCATAATTGAAACGACTTCTATGTTCTAACCCCCCTGAAAATCAAGAAGATATACTATATATTACAACTGAACGTCCCACCAATATTTATACCACTTGCTTACTCTCTATATTTCATTCATGGTTTTACATTTATAATTTTATTATACTTTACATTTAATTCTTCATTATTCAGGCATTACAGAACTTTCATGGTCATAAATAAAAATACGAACTGCAGTTTAATTTCTTTGTTCGTTCTTAAATTGACGTAGAATGGAGCAAAGACTCCTGGGATTTGGAAATGCGTTTATCCAATAAACAGATTGAGGTCAAGTCTATTTTCGACAAAATGTAGGGGGATATACGAGTGGCCCCACGTCGAATGGTATGACCCAAGATACGTCAGACAGAGAAAGCACGCATATTCGACGGTACCGCCTTGTCATTTGTTTACCCAGGTGCCATTGCAACACCATTGCTACCTCTCATTGGCTGAATCTTTGAGAACGTTGTAGACTCAATCAATATAAGTCGCGGGGAGACAAAGCTCTATTCGTTTGTGTATTTTATTTACGTGACCATATTTTTGGTTTATGTAAAAAAAAAAAAATCAAAGAACCACTTCTTGTTTTGGGGAACCAGTTCTTGTCGTTCACGTTCGGGATTCGTTCATTGTGAACGAATCGGTCGCGACCGACTCATCCCTAATAGAGACAGATGGGGGTAATGGATGGATCTGGTTCTCACTAAAAACATGGGAGGAATTTGACAAATTTGCCAAAGCTGACTATTTAGTTACTTTGCAGATGCTTAAATCCAAAGCAACTTTGGAGGATTATAAACATGTCATTGAGAAGAAGGTAAGGGTTTAGGTATGGAAGTAAATCTGTCTCATCAGAAATTAAAAAATCAATGCCATTGAATTTTAAGCACTTAATATTTATACATCGAAGTAACGTATCTGAATTATTTTCTTCGGAATTAAACAAAATATTAAACGAAAAAAATCAATATGCTTCATAATTCAGATGCAAAATTCAATGTATGAATTTCAACTTCAATATTTTCAACATCCCCAAATTCAACATGCCAAATTCAGCTGCGAAATTCAATGTATGAAATTCAGCGTTAACATCGGGGGACCCAATGAAGAGCCTAGATGCTAGATCGCGGTCAAGCTAAGAGAGATCGGGTGTTACACCAAATTCTGCGACCATGCCGTAGACAGGCATGAAGTCGTTCACGTGCGGAAACATGGACACAAAACTAATACATTGGGGGTATTCGTTTTGTGACATCGGACTCACGTTAAGTGGCTGGAGCACGGTTGATATGCATCTGTGGTGATATAACGAGAGCGCAACAAGCGCGCAGAGCCGGCAGTATAGCGCCCCTAGTGGCATGATACAGATATGAGGATGACAATTTAAAATGAGGTTTCTATCGGGAGCTTGTTCCCGAAGCACACCGTGCTTCCACTGGAGCTACAGGCTACTGCCGCTTCAGTTGCCACTCAGTGCGCAATACTGTCGGCTCTGCACTCTCATTCCACAGTGGGCAGCGGGCTTCAGATCGCCCCAGCATCACACCAAACTTTGCCAAAGGGTCCTCACATCGCCCCATATTGGTGCCCTAATAAATTGGGCTCTTATACCACTACAATTACCCTTATGCTGCTTGCAAATCCAGCAAAATCACTACAGTCACACACTTAACATACAGACATTAGTTTGTTTATTTCATACTGCAGTAAAAAAACTAAAACGGTGTGCATTATAACAAAAACACCTTGGCTGGGTTGCACCAACATGGATTAACTCTTAAACTGGATTAATTCAAGGTTTAACTGTTAACCGTGTTGCACCAAACTCTAACCTGGTTTAAACATAGTTTAATATTAATCCTGGTTATATTTAACCCTTTGGTAATCTCAGTTTAAACTCAATTTAAACTGAGATTAAATTTAAATCCGTTGCACCAGCAATTTCAAACCTAGTTTAATCCTGGTTTAACAGTTATATTTAAACCACCTCTGGAGGAGGTTTATGTTAGGTTTATCGCTGTTTTCTTGAGAACATGGCTGCATATCTTCGCTGGATGGCGTTAGAGGAAAGAGTTCCTCACAGGAAAATTAGAGATAGATTAAACCCAATGGAATTTTATGAAAATAGCGAGTTTTCACAACGATATAGATTCACCAAAGAATGTCATATGCCTCAATGGGAAGGTTGGACCAGCTATCAAGCATCAAAGTGAGAGGAACTTTGCTGTGCCACCACTTCAACAGCTTTTAATAGCATTGTGATTTTACGCTACCGGCTGTTTTCAGTTGGTTGACGGGGATCTTTTTGGAGTTCATAAATCCACAGTCTGCAGGATTGTCAGAAGAGTGTAGAAGGCAATTGCCAGATTGAAGGGTCAGTATATACGTTTTGAACCGAGGAGAGAGACAACAGCTGGATTCTATCGGAGAGCAGGTTTTCCGGGACTAATTGGTGCTATTGACTGCACCCACGTTCCCATTACCAATCCAGGTGGTGAGAATGGGGAACTGTTTCGCAATCGAAAGGGCTACTGCTCGATTAATGTCCAGGTTGTGTGCGATGACCAGGCCAGGATCATAAACGTTGTTGCGAGATGGCCAGGATCCACACATGACAGCCGTATCTTCGACAACAGTCAACTTTGTGCGCTGCTGGAAGAAGGGGACATCCATGGACACCTAGCGGGTGACAATGGCTATGCATGTCGCCCCTACCTGATGACACCTCTTTTGAACCCTCAGACCCAGGCAGAGAAAAATTACAATTACTCCCACATTCAAACCAGAGGAATAATAGAGAGAGTATTTGGTGTGTGGAAGCGGAGATTTCCATGTATAAAAGAGGACTCCGCACAAAAGTGGACACTACCCTGGCCGTCATCGTTGCAGTAGCTGTGCTGTATAACTTTGGGAAGAGAGTAGGAGACGAGCTACCAGAGGTGGATGAGGACCCACTTCAGAACGACCTGGAAGATGCTCAAGTGCAGAATGCTGCAAACCCAAATGGCAATGCTGTCAGGAGAACACTGATTGAAAATCACTTTGCAGCATAATTCAGGTCAGTATTGACATAATTGTATATGTTGATGGATACTAAGGGCACTTCTACATTAGATTACCTTAACCCATACTTACGAATTTATATGCTTCTTACTTTCTCCTCCAGAAGAACTCACCAGAAAATCAAGACAAGGAGACTGGCAATTGAATTGAAAGAAACATTTTATCATACAAATATAACACAATACAGGGGGGAAGGCAATTGCTTATTCAAAAATAAATACGTTAATGATATCACAGTTTCAGAATTCATTCACTACTTAATTACTAGGCTACTTCATTAATTACAAATTATAGTTGCGGCTCGCATATGTCGAGTAGCTTTTGCTTCTGAAGCGATTGGACCTCTTTCTGAAGCAAAAGGACTTCTTTTTTTATATGGGCATTTTCGATGTCAAGCATGCATCTTTCTGTCTCCAATCTCAGAAGTTCCCGGTGACAGCCAAGCTTAGAGCGCTTTTCAGCAGGGGCATACACTGGTGATGCTGCTTCTTCTCTCAGGTTTCCATCATCCGGCTCCAGTGGCTCAATCAGGTCGAGCACAATGAAAGTCTCAGCTAAACAAACAAAAACACAGAAGACATGAAACAAATTAATAGAAGGATACCCACAGCTAAAGACAAACGTTACTATTTTAACGTTTTGTTTTTTTTACGTTAGGCTTTCATTGCTGCGATTAATGGCTTTGGACAGAGGGGGTGACACATTATTGTAACCTGCTAAGTTACGTTATTAATAATATTATAAAAACGGTTATAAAATGTAGTTAACGAGCTATGGTTACTAGTTAACGGTACTTACTTTCTGTCGCTGTATTCCTCTCTAATGCGCCGTCATCGTCGTATGGGTTGGGGAGGGGGGAAATCTGCTGCGGGATCATATTAATGATTTTTTTCGATAGAGGGTCCGTAATCATTGGTGGTGGTCCTCCGCCAGTTTTAAACATCCCCCTCCTCTCTTCTGCCGCATCCTTTTTTGCCTTTGCCTTTAAGTTCTTCCAGTAGGCTTTCAGTTGTGACTTGTCCCTCGCCTCCTTAATGCCAGTTGAGCCATTGAAGCGCTCCGCTAACATGACCCAGGTCTCCTCCTTTTTTTCCAGCGTAACGCTGTCAGTCTTTTTATCCTCAATTATAATACCAAAGTCCTCCATCAATTCCGACAGCAACATCTTTTCAAATGTGGAAAAGTTTGATCCTCGTTGACGTGCCATCTCTTAATAAATGTAGCTACTTGTGTTCACTGTCAGTGTCAACTGTAACAGTTAAGGTAAATTAACGGTTAACTTTATTCAAAAAGTGAGCTCGTGAATATATTCACGAGCCCTCTCTCGTGAACCGTTGTTTTTTTTCACGATGTAGGATAGAAAAAAGATATAAAATTGTGGATTATATTGTGCAATTTGTTCACATTTCGCCGGGATCCATCATGGCAGACTGAACACAAACTAATCCTATTTTAATCCTTGTTTAAACTAGGTTAACTAAGTTAAAACTAAGATGTGCAACGCATCTCGGATTAATTATAAACCAGTTTAAACCTAGATTTACTAACCCTAGATTAACCCTAAACCAGGATTAATTTGTTTGTTGGTGCAACCCAGCCCTTGTTATTAAATACATTTTATTTTATTTTATTAGGATTTTACAGACCCATTCAATGGATAGGGCATTTAGTATGGTCCACCACATTGCTTCTTTCCCCATAAATAGCTACAGTCCGTGTTTAATTACTTTGATTTACCTTTGAGTGTTTCCTATTATAGGCTACTGTGTCAAATGAAAGAAAGAACTGTCATCACAGCCAATGCCTTTGGACATGGCTAAAACCTGCTTTGCGCATGCCTTCCCGCATCAGAGTCGGGTATCTAACGAGTGACGCTCTTATTCCCGCTCGCTCTTCTTGCTTGTACGCAATCTAGAATCTAGGATCAATTGCTCTACCTTGGGTCCCCGAAAGTTAACACAGAATTTCATTCATTGAATTTTGCAGCTGAATTTGGCATGTTGAATTTGGGGAGGTTGAAAATATTTCAGTTGAATCTTTTATTCATTGAAAATAAAGGTGAAAATGATTTGTTGAAAGTTTAAGAAGTGTATTATTCAGAGGTAAAAAATCCAGATACGTTATTTCAATGCATAAATATTCAGTGCTATTCAATGCCTTTTTATTTTCAAAATCCGATGAGACAGATTTACTTCCATATTTTCCCTCCTACTTCCTCAATTACACACACACAAACCCACACACCAACACACACTAGCACCCACGCACACACACAAACAGATTGTCTATTACACTCCCTAACATGACTCATCTGTTTCATCCATCTACTTGAACGCACTCCTAAACACTCGTCCAGATGTTAGTGAACTACTGGGCCTCAAGTCACGGAGCAAACCCAGAGGGCCCAGCTGCTGTCCCAGCTGCTGGGGGCCCGACCCCTCACTGCAGTCCACATTTGGCCCGAGGCCCCGACCATTCCTCAGAGTCATTGTCAATTAAAAGGGAAGCTAGCTTGTGCCATTAGCAGAGGTGGGTAGGAACGCGCTACATTTACTCCGTTACAAATACTTGAGTAACATTTTGGATAAATTGTAATTTTAGGAGTAGTTTTATTGCAACATACTTTTACTTGAGTAAATATTTGAAGAAAGAACGGTACTTTTACGCCGTTCCATTTGGCTACGTGACGGTCGTTACTTTGTTTTTTTTAGATCTTTTCTTTTATTACATGCGAGATCTATTTCTATCACGTGAATATTCCTTAGCCCAAGTGAAGGAGTTCAAGTACCTCGGGGTCTTGTTCGCGAGTGAGGGTACTATGGAGCGTGAGAATGGCCGGAGAATCGGAGCAGCGGGGGCGGTATTGCGTTCGCTTTACCGCACCGTTGTTGCGAAAAGAGAGCTGAGTCGCAAGGCAAAGCTCTCGATCTACCGGTCGATCTTCGTTCCTATCCTCACCTATGGTCATGAGGGTTGGGTGATGACCGAAAGGACGAGATCGCGGGTACAAGCGGCCGAGAGGCAATTGAATAACGCCTGCACACACACACACAGGCACGCACGCACGCACAACGCAGAGTGGTAATCGGGAGAGTTGGGAGAATTCCCTGTGGCCCGTTAACGTTTCGGGAGGCGCCGGGTCAACGTCGCAACCAATTCGGTTTTGTCTAGAGGGGAGTAACTGAGCGCCCCCTCCCGTAGTGGCACAGCCCAGGTCGGCCTTGAACTGCGATTGGTCAGAAAGACGTAACAGCTAATGACAACATTGAACTCTCATGCAGGCTCGAACAGAGTGACACACACACACACACACACACACACACACACACACACACACACACACACACACACACACACACACACACACACACACACACACACACACACACACACACACACACACACACACACACACACACACACATAGTTTTTCACCCACTCCGTATCCAGCTTATTCCATGCTTAAAGCACCAAGGCTACTATGCGGCGAGCAGGGGCTCTCATGTTCTCCCCTGCGGTGTATTCCTTGTCCGCATCCCCTGCCATCCAGTTGTCATACGATTCATGCATGGATGTACTTTGTTAATAATGTTAGTTAACAGTTACACGTGTATTGGTTTTAATTAATATAATTTTGGATAAACCGAATTTATTTTAATTCTATTTAAAGGTTGATGTATTTAATTTTGCAAAGATTTAATTTGTTATTGTTTTAGTTCAAGGGTTATTCATTTTATTTTTAAAGACCTTATTTATTTTATTGAAAAGGATGTTATTTACATTATCTTTATTTGAACATTGCTGTTTTATATTTTGTTGGTGTCTATTTTGTACCGTTTGTGTTGCTCTGTTTATTTAAAAAATAAATCGGAGAAACTCAGTACTTGTACTCTTGAGTACTTGAGTAGTCTTTTCACTGCATACTTTTTTACTCTTATACTTGAGTAATTATTTTTACGAGTAAAAGTAACAGTACTTTTACTTGAGTACATTTTTTAGCTACTCTGCCCACCACTGGCCATTAGCAATATGTTCAGTCAACTTTACAAACTCTCTTTAATACATTGATATATTTCTTAAAGACATGGAGCGATAATGTGTGTATATGTGTATATATTTGTTTATCTATCTTTGCATATATGCATGTGTGTAAATGTATTTTTAAGTTATTGCAACATGCCTATGTATCTACATTTGTATGTGTGTGTATGTTTGTGTATATGTATGCGTGTGAATGTTTGTGTACATGTATGTGTAACCGATGTCTTTCTGCGTTGTGTCTTGTATCTTTGAGTGAGGCGCACACAGGAGTCGAGTACTGGCGGTTTATTCTTTCCAAAAGGAGACAAAACAACACGGGCGTCACACACAATCCGGGATATCACTCTCCACTCAGCTCCGTGCATCAGCGCTCACTCACGCTAGCTTAATATATCCTGTGACTTTCAATGAATACATGCAGGGAATAAATTAAATTATAAAAATGTAAACAAAGCTTAAAATGATCTCAAATAAATTAATTAAATAAAAAAAGACAGTATATTAAATATATACGCTAATAAAGGAAATAAAATATAATAGAGAATTGTCATTTTCCTCACACTCATTTTACATATTTTACCATAAACAAAGACACATAACAGGCATACCTTTCCAAAAGGAAACAAAACAACACGGGCGTCACACACAATCCGGGATATCACTCTCCACTCTACAAAACAAAGGAAGCAAACAATTGACCACACATACCGGATAAAACAACCGCATTTGAAATATCAAGGCGGGAAAAAACGAAGCTACCACCGGCTCAAGCTAGTTAACGAGTTAATCAAAATCCACCCTTCCAACAGTTCAATTAAATTGTCTACGCACCAGAGTTTCTCCCGCGTGCCTAAAAGCACGTCTCAAAGCAGTGTGAACCACCACAGCCGTTCAAGGGCAACAAACAAGGGGTTAACATAAAAATCTAACGGAGAGAGACACAAACGGAACTCACCAGCTCCGTGCATCAGCGCTCACTGACGCTAGACACACAGGCAGTGTTGCCAGATTTGGTTGAGCTAAATCCGCCCAATCACGTTCCAAAACCCGCCCACTTCACAAAAAAACCGCCCAATAACGTTTTTCACAGGAAAACGTTGAATAAACATTAAATGCATGTTGTGGTTCTAGTGTTATATGCGCCAAGAGTTACTTCTAATGGCTGCAATGTTTTATGCTCCGTCCGGTTGAGGAGTAATAATAAACATCCCTGGGGATTTTACCATATCGACTCGTCCTTCTGATTATGCGGTAACGCTACGGTATTAAACAATTAAGCCCAAATGGCAAGTTCTATTTTATTATCACAGACCGTGCATGTCACAGAAAATGTGGAAAAATGCACTTCCTGTATCCCAGTGCCAGGCCCAAGAATTAACAGCAGTAACATCAACCACCTGCCTTTGCGTTAGTCCTAATAGCGTATGTGTGTGCGCGAGAAAGGTGTGTGTGTGAGTGACGTCAGCGAGTGAGTGGACGAGCGAGGAGAGTGAGCGGTAGCGTGTGTGTCTAGTGAAGAAGCGAACGAGTCCGGTAGAATAAAGTATCCATCCTGTCAATGATCGGTGGCCGCTTCATTCCGACCTATAAGCAGACACACTGCCGGTGAGGTGGGCTCTTAATTCAACGTTACAATAGCCTACCTGCAACGAGCTTTGCTGTCATCTGCTGGGGCAGGCGCGATCCACGATTTTAATTCAGGGTCGGTCTCCCATTCCTTTCTATAAAGTTTTTTATATTTCCCCCACTTCGGCATGATGCTTATTTCGCTAACAGAGTTGAGAGAGAGCGGGCTTTTGCCTCAGACTTCTGCGTCGGCGCACAGCGGTTTGTTGATGTGACATCACGACGTGAAGTATATTGAAGTATAGGCCTACTGAGTTTTGTATTTGTACCGTTTTTAAACCATAAAATAACAGTTTGGTGTGCTGTTTTCACATTAGTAAAAAACCGCCAGATATTGGCAAAAGCAGCCCAAAATGTATATACCCGCCCAATGCATTTTTTCCCCGCGAGATGAAATCTAAAGTAGCCCAATTGGGCGGGAACCCGCCCAATCTGGCAACACTGCACACAGGTGCAACGCCAAACCACTCCCCAGGGAAACAAAAGGCATGCCATACGGAACAACGAAATCAACTTACTTAGGAACCAATATTTGGTGGAGTTCACAATAAAAAAGGTATGAACAATGATAAAAAAATAAAACAAAATCAAATTAAATTTAGCTCGGCTACATATGCGTGTGTATGTTTGGTTACATACACAAATACATTTGTATACATTAACGGATACCTTCACATGATCTGTGTGTGTTTGTATGTGTTTACGTGTGTGTGTGTTTACATACGTACCTCAACACTGTATGTGTATATACTTATACGTTTGTGTGTGTATATGGATACGTGTGTGTGTGTGTGTGTGTGTGTGTGTGTGTTTACGTACGGCCCGCCAACATTGTGTTTGTGTATATTGGAGCAGGGCTGTGGGTGTGGGGTTTCCACGTCACCAAGTTGAACAGAATAAATGACACAACACACCAAGCAGTTCCAAGATAGGGTGATTTAATTACTGAGTAACAGCAATCACCAGAGGGGTGTTCCACGAACGGAGGTTTAACAAACACTGAGTTAACGCTGAACTCTAGGTTGATTGATTCTGTGCCGACCAACCCAGAGTTTTCGGTTCCACAGCAGCAGTTATGCATTAGTTCAATGAACTCGGGGTTGGTTAACACAGGGTTGTGCGCGTCCACGCCAAACTTAAAAAGACGTGATGTATGGATCATGGAAACCCTGATCGATATGGCGAAACGGGCCGCTTATTTCAATGAAATGGAACTCCAGGTTCTCCCGGAGAGCTATGATGAGGAGAAGGACATTATCACAAGAAAAGGGAACGCTAAAACCTCTGGAACCCGGAGAACCAAAGCCTGGCAGCGGATCGCTGACCGCGTAAATGCGTTAGTTACACGTCAAAAGCATGATCCTTAATATTTGAGCCATGAATATATAAATATCCCAGTTAAGCATTCTTAAAGATCCTACCACATAACCCCTTTCTTCTAAAACAATATGTACTCCGATTGCTTCCAAGCGGTCAGAGGATCAAGTATAAAAATGAAGTATAAAAAACATACAAACTGGTAAGCTTTTCCCACCATCGTATTGGTATAAATTTAAATAAGCCATTTTTTTAAGCAAATCGTGAAAAGGCCGACAGTCGGCACACTGGATCTGGCCCTCAAATTGTCTTGACCCCGGTGGAGGAGCTGTTAATAAACATAAATTCAGGGCGCCCTGGCATGGAGGCGGTACCTGGAGGTACCTACCACCTCAGAGAGTCATGGGCCATACCCCACACTGGTTGAATGTAGGTTTTTGTGTTTTCTTGTATTTTAGATTTTTTTTGCCTTCGAAGTAACACATGCAAACCGTGTGCTTGCCACAGCGCATACTATTCCAAATGTTTATTTTTTTGGTAACTGGGTAGAAAACCTAAAAGTGACAATTCATCAACTTCACAGATCAAGATGGATCAGTGCTTGTAATGAAGCCGCCAGCTACGATCGAACATTCTCCAGTGGATGCAAGTCTGTTAGGACTATTTTATACTTTATGGTGTAAATACCTCTCGGCATAGTACTCAGACAATATTGCTCTTTGTATGATAGGAGGCCGATACAAATCTTGGATGGGTCATCTGAAACGACTGTGATATGCTCAGCATCTCCAGCATTATAGCCTAGATAAAACTACCATTTGAAAAAAACGCAAATAGTCTGGAGTGAACTGAGGCCAGGTCCTCGATTGGTAGTGTTGGCTATGTAAGGCTATTTAAATATATTAAAGATTTGCGCGAGAATCTATATCTCTCCACTCCAGCAAAAAGTCATCCAATATGCCAAGATGTCGAGCCGTGGTCTTATCAATCGCTCCCGGTGGATTGCACGTATAATTTGCGCTCTGATATCAGCAGTTCTCTCATCAAAAGGGCATGCCATTGTGAACACATGAAATCTGTGGTGAACGCCGGTTGAAATACCCAAAACCGGGTTATGTTTCAAACTTAACCTGCGCAAAACCTGGTCCGACCAGGTTTGATTCAGAGCATATGTTGCTATAGCAACTAACATACCGTGATCCTTTTGGAACGGAAAACCTAGGGTTACAGCAAACCCTGGGTTAACTTACCCGTTTATGTGATAAAACCGGCTTTGTGGAACACCCCACAGGGTGGGGAAAAGCTCCTCCACCTCAGTCAGGGCCTACACCTAACCAACCACATGGTATTTCCACCCGTCTCTCTCTCGTTTGTGGCAATACCGTACTCCCCGACGATCAACCTCTCCAACCACCCCATCTCTGTCGTTGGCTAGCCCTCTTAAAGGAGCATTTCACCGGTGGAGGCATGAATATGTATTGAAATTGGGTCCTATATGTAGTCGAATAATAAAATAAAATTCAAATTTGGTGCCGTCTTGACCGAGAAAAGGCAGAAAGTGACTATTTGGCGCTTGTGGATTGAAGACAACAACTCCCACCATGCACCACGATACACAGCTTCGCTGGCCACTCCCGCTAATCTAGATCTCCGCCTATCGGACACCTCGCTGTTCCATCTACCAAGCTGATACCGCAAGACTTCTTGAAAATCATTTCACAAAACATTTCTAGTGAAGAGTATTAGTTGGTGAAAACGATCCGATTTCGTTTTATGCTGTTCAGGGATATCTCCGTAAAGACGGAGTCATTTTGAAACCGCATCGAGCTGTAGAAACGCTGTAGTAAATATTCAAGGTGCTGGTTCTCCACAGAAAAAAGTGGAGCGCATCAAAAGAAATACTTTTTAATGTACAGTTACTAATTACATTTATCAAGGGGCTTTATTTAAAGCTACAAAAAGAATACAAATAAAATAATAAATAAAATATTCAACACAACTCTGACGTCCCCCAGCTGGTGGGGGGCTAATGCCATCAAGCGTTTCAGACGTCCACACGAATCATAACACAAAACCGTTTAGGTCCGGATAGATTTGAAACCACCTCCGAGAGTGGTTTCAGAAATGTGCGGTTTCGGGCACCGGATACGCCGGCTCCGTCTGGACGTCGGCTGAACGGACAAGACTTATGCGGTTACACCAAAAAATCGGCTTTGTGTGGACGGGGCCTTAGAAGGCGAACACACGTTCACCAAGACGGGGAGACAGCGCCGGGCGACTTACTGCCAATGGATCGTGGATGCCTGGGCTGATATATCTGTCTCAACTGTGGTCCAAGCTTTCACAAAGGCAGGAATAATCAATGAACTGCCAGGCAACAGCAGCGACACTGACTCGGATAATGACATGGCATGTTGGATGCCGTACTCGCCCAACTGTTCAATTCGGACACTGATGAAGAAGAATTCGAGGGATTCGTGGACGGGGAATGAACTGAAAAAGTGAGCTTTAAGTGTTATACGTAACTGAACAATGTTGAGTTATGCACTAACGTTTGAATTAGCGGTATCAGACTTATTTTACGTGTTTACAACTGAACAAGGCTGGGAGATATTGTTAATATGCACATTAACGTTTGAACATCGTTACCATGGGAGTGAACGGAGTTGTCAGAACGCTTAATAAAGTTTGACTTTATCTGACTGTTTTGTTGACATTCCCTTTAGCACAGCTCCATCTAGTCGATGCATAACGCGACCCCAGTCAAACGTTTGACTGCAGTATCTTCTATTCTATGCGCCTTATAATCCGTTGCGCCCTATATATGAAAACAGTTCTAAAATAGGCCATTCATTGAAGGTGCGCCTTATAATCCGGTGCGCCTTATAGTGCGGAAAATACGGTAGTCCTCGTTTGTATTTCTTTCGAAATGGTGAACTTTTGCATGGTACCATCTTCTATGTCAGATCCAGTACCCTCCACCATTGTACTTCAGTTGTATCAACAGCCTCTGTTAGCTTAGCTTCAGACGCTGTGGATGTTAGTTTCTGCTGGTGAAGTCCCACCCACTGGCACTGCTCTAATAGGTCTGTAGCGTCAGTGGGTCCCACCCCCTATGAGGGGTGGGACTAGTGGTTGTAGTCTTACGAGAATCCTCCCCTCTTACATTTCCTATTTACTTCTACGCAAAAATCGTCATATTGCGTCATTCTAAACAGGAAGTGTTGGAGATCGATACGGATCACTCCAGCCTCTCCAGAAAATAAGGGAATGATGCTCGACCATTCAAAAATATGAGTGGGTTTCTAACGATACAAAGATTAAATGGAAATGGGTGAAGTTGCCCTTTAATGTGAGGAAGTCCATGTGCGGCCTGGGGGCGGAGCCGGCAGGTTGCCAGACCCACCACTCCCCTCACTCCTCCCTGGCGTCTGCCACACATATACGTGTGTGTGTGTGTGTTATGTATACGTGTGTGGGTGTGTACATACGACCCCCCCAACAGTGTGTTGTGTGTTCAGCAGTCCAGCAGAATCCAGACAGCCTGCGCTTCAAGTTCAACTTCATCGCCGACGTGGTGGAGAAGATCGCCCCCGCCGTGGTCCACATCGAGCTGTACCGCAAGTGAGCTGCACACACCGACTGAGTAGCAGTAGTGTTAGTTAGTACTGTTGATTTTAGGAGGGTTGTTTTATTATTCAAATGTTATTGAGATGGTCAGTTGTAACTGTAACTGACTAACCAGAACAGACCTTAGAATGCTGTTATAGACCTATCAGAACAGACCTTAGAATGCTGTTATAGACCTATCAGAACAGACTGTAGAATGCTGTAACTGACCAATCAGAATCAAGTATTCAAGAAAACTTTGTAAAATAAAACTCGTAACAGCTGTTCCAACTGTAAATAAAATGACACCAAAACAACAAAATCAATAAATCCACATCGTATCTTCCACCCGTCTACTTAATGATGCCTGCTGTCCCGACTCTGTCAGGATGGTGTTCTCTAAGCGTGAGGTAGCGGTGGCCAGCGGGTCGGGCTTCATTGTGTCAGAAGATGGCTTGATAGTGACCAACGCCCACGTGGTGGCCAACAAGCACAGGGTTAAGGTAGGGAATCAAACCCTCGTCTCCTGCAGCCAAACAAGGAATATACGTTGTATATCCTACCTTCTCAGGCGCTGGAAGGAGGAGCTCAGCTGGGCGTGATCAGGAGAGAGAGAGGGCGGGGCTGTGGAGGTCACGTTGATTACCGGAGGCCAGATAGGGCCAGGGGCTAAGTGATGTCCGCTTCTGTTGCATTTCTCGGATATTCCTTTGTAAAAATTGTCTCATCAAAAAAATATTATTCCTCATGTCGTTGTCTTATTGTTATTGCTCCTGGGATTGTTGAGTGAAACAAGCAAATCAGAAGAAGTAAGAGAAAGGAAATGGTGTCAGAGCTAAGCGGTTATCTTGACCACAAAGTTACAAGTAGCTTCAGAGGTCATTTGTGGTACTCTGACTACAAGGATTGCTTTTCTCTACGGTACATGAAGACATCAGTGTTGCATTGGAATATAAATCAGAGCGAAGCAAAGCGTAGTTCAAAATCTCTTTCTATGGTGTTCTAGTTCTTGTGGGTGCGTTAACAAAACCTTCCTGCCTCCACCAGGTTGAGCTGAAGAGCGGCGCCTCCTACGACGCCACAATCAAAGATGTGGATGAGAAGGCGGACATCGCTCTGATCCAGATCAACACGCCGGTGAGCACACGCTCGTTCATGATTGGTGATTAAGGGCAGCTGCAACAATGTTGACACATGTGACATGAAAAATATCCCGATATATTTCAAAAAGATCATATCGGATGAAAATATAATATTTCTGTAGTGTCACCAAGGTTAAGTGGAAGCAAGGAGGGTCACTTTGAGATCTTGGACACAGAGAGGGAAGACTGGTCCACCATGACTCAGCATTGGGACCTGAACTCAGAACCGAAACGGTGTAAATGTCTTCTTCTTCGTACGTCTCGCTGCCTCCCGGTTCACCCCTCCCTCAGAACGTTATCCCCTTTTGTATTTTCTGTTTCCTTTCCTGTCATCTTTCACCACACATACATCCACTTTTTGTTTTGATACAGATTCCATTGCTTGTCTCTTGCCTCCGTTGGACGCTCCCTAAGGTGACTTGGAGAGTTCCTGTTTTTTTTCGCTGTCACGAATTAGTTTTAGATAATTGTTCAGGGCTCGGAATGATGGTGTCACTTCCAGCCAAGCAGGGATTGCACACCAACACAACAAGACCTTAATTTCTCCATCCTCTGCACTCTGAGGAATTCAAATGAATACCCTTATAATTACCTTACAATGATTTATTTAATGTTTATTACCTGCCAAAAGCAGGGGTGCCATCATCATAACGAGTCCTCAAAAGCTTTATAAAAAGATCTAAAACTAACAGCGATTATCGAGGACCAGCTTACGGAATCCATGTTGACTCAGTGACACATTTAAAGCAGAACCAGGAATCTGAAAGTATCACATCATTCTGAAAAGGAAAACCAAAACAGATTTCAAGATGATGACAGGGATTTTATTGTGTCATTAGTAATGGCAGAATGGAGCCTGAAGGGGATTTTGTGGCACCGACAGAAGGGATGAAGGCCTCTGCATCATCTTCAGCCAAGACTTATGGTGATGAGGAATTATAGTGAACTGCTGCTGTTGGGATTCTAGGGACTCGAATTCTAATCCATTTTTGGTATTAGATTTTCTTTTTTTTCAGTTGGAAGCCGATTGCTCTGCTAAGACAGTGAGAGAGAGAGAAAGAGACAAAGACAGGGAGAGAGACAGAGATAGGGAGACAAAGAGAGGCAGATAGAGAGAGAGACGGAGAGAGACACAAAGAGAGAGAGAGAGAGAGAGAATCCTTGAAGCCTTGTGTAAGCAGTCTCGTGTTATTGTTGTTGCTTTCGCTGTTATTTTGCTGCTTTTCTTTTTTTTCACAGTTCAAAAACACAGCTTCCCCTCCACCGATTTCCCCTCTGTCTCACCTCCTGTACTGCTCTATCTTCTCCAATTGTCTTATTGTTTGGGAGTAGTTAGTTCTTCTTTCAGGAAAAACAAACAGTACCCATGTTCAGTAACCATGCATCAGGTGCCTTTGGTTTCCGTTTCTATGCTGAGGGCGGATCAGATTTGATTGCAGAAGGACGGTAGTTTAGAACTGTCTTCCATTTCACTGGTGTGGTGCCACATGGTGCAGCCAGGTCGGGGCAGAGCAGATACATCTCTCTGTTGAGGAGAAGGTAAAGAATACAGAGGGCTGCATCTGGGCTGTGTCTGGGCGTTGCTCCGGTAGAAAGGTGTTGGAATTGGTTTCCTTCTGGGTTATATACAGTATATGATGAAGATTTAAATATTATAGTCAAATTCAATTGAATAAATTAATAGTACAAAAAAAAATTATGTGACATACAAATAAGATGGCGTAACATAAAATCCTACTCTAATGATATTACTTGCGCAGTCTCACTCCCAAACACACATGGAAAGGATCAACCCTCTCTCTCTCTCTCTCTCTCTCTCTCTCTCTCTCTCTCTCTCTCTCTCTCTCTCTCTCTCTCTCTCTCTCTCTCTCACTCTTTTTTCGCAACAGAAAATGAGAGAAAACATCTGTATGTCATCACACACACACACACACACACAGTGGCCGTCTGAAGCCCTCAGAACAGAGATGCTGCTCCATGTCGTCTTCTGTTTCTGGGCTATGAGTGAAGAAGGTCAGTGGGACAGCAGGAAGTCTGCTAGTTACCAAGGTCCACTAAGGTTTAGCATCAGGGAAATAAAGGGATACAGGGTTTCTGGCTGTAGCAGGTACTGGTCTCCTGCTCTGGGTCAGATGGAAATCAGTTCATGCAGCAAAACTAGCAACGGCTCTACTGCCAAGAAAGCTTTTGTTTTGTGACGAGTTCTAATGTCAACACTAACCGCAACATGCACACACACACACACACACACACACACACACACACACACACACACACACACACACACACACACACACACACACACACACAGGGAGAGAGCGAGATGCGCACGCATGCTTTTTGGTTTGTATTTTGAGGTTCTCTATCTGGTACCCACGTGTGTGTGTGTGTGTGTGTGTGTGTGTGTGTGTGTGTGTTTGCGTGTGCGTGCGTGCGTTTGTGTGTGTGTGTGCGTTCTTGCGCGTGTGTGCGGATGCATGCACACACACACATATTCTGGCACCATTGTTTCCAGTTTAATTATTTGACCACTCACCTTGAACCGACAACTTGATGGTTCAACACCTGTTGATTGTACATGTACATAGCAGAAGTACATAGACGTTACATTTACTAATTGCAAACAATAAGACAGAAATCTGATACATACAGAAAATATACAGACAGATTAAACTGTGTGGGCCAAGGTTATTTATGAGAAATAATATTTGCCTAGACAAGTCGAATCAATAAGCCAATAATACTGATTATGATGTGTCATGTGTGTGTGTGTTGTGTGTTCTGTGTCTGTCTGTCTGTCTGTCTGTCTGTCTGTCTGTCTGTCTGTCTGTCTGTCTGTCTGTCTGTCTGTCTGTCTGTCTGTCTGTCTGTCACACTCTGAGGGTTTCCTACGCTCTCTTTGGAGAGAAGGCTAACAGCGTGTCACAAGCTGAGGGAACAGCTTCCTGCTCGTCTGCAGCACTTCAGACCAGTGACGGACTGGACGGTCTGGCATTCGGGCAGATGCCAGAGGGGCTGCGGCCTCTCGTGGGCCGTTTGGGCCGGCCAATCACGGGGCGGCATGCTTGTCGGGTTTGCGCGGCCGCTTCGCGCAACACGGCCCCACATTATCTCTTGGCCCACTATCAAGCATCTATAGTGTTAAAAGCTTCAAATTAGCCATTTGTCTCTAAATCCCGAATCAGTATTTATACCAGATATGAGTGTCTATATACTACAGTCATGGTTGCCCTTAATACTTACATCGGTCTACATTATTTTGTAGCCTTATTCAATCAGATGTTTAAAAAGTGCTTCTGGGAATTTCAAAACCGAATCAGACCGCGTCTGTGTATAGGGGGGGTTGTAGGAAGTTGAAAGTTGGTAGATACCAGAGTCTGCTGAGGTTACTATGAGTATGAACTATGAATCGAGGAATTAAGCGACAGAAGGGAGGAGCGGAGAAAAAGAGAGCGAAATCCAGGAAATTACTGTTGGCTGACAGTGAAAAATGCGCGAAACTGACCGATTTGTTTTTTAAGCCGCCAAGTGCAGCTTCAGCTAGTAGCACCAGCGCTAGCAGTAATGTTGAAGACACTGAGCAAACAGACCAGGGGCCGGGAGTAAAACAGGAGGACAGTGAGCACAGTCAGTCTTTATGCATATTAAAGTTCATCACCAATGGGGCTACAAAAGTGCGGGTTATTTCCGTGCATGTGAAGTTATATCTGCGTGTTGCGGGCACGCGCGTGCGTGCGTGTCCCCGTGTGGGCCGCTGGTGGGTGAAAATGCCAGGGCCGTTTTTTAATCCCAGTCCGTCACTGCTTCAGACGTCCAATGAGAACTCATTTAGGAGTCATGTTCGGAGAATGTACCGACACTGGAATTCAGATCAGGATCCATGTCCTGTGAGGCAGCTGACTGAGTAGGAAGTTCCTTTATGATTTAAAAGGATAAGGATTAGATGCATCTTTGCATTTGTGTCTATTGCCAAGCTTCTCAAGATATATTTTACAGGCATCTAATTGTATGCCTTGTGTGTGTGTGTGTTTGTGTCTCCCTGTGTGTGTGTGTGTGTCTATGTGTGTCTCCCTGTGTGTATGTGTGTGTGTGTGTGTGTGTGTGTGTGTGTGTGTGTGTGTGTGTGTGTGTGTGTGTGTGTGTGTGTGTGTGCCTGTCTTCCTGTTTGTGTGTAAGTGTGTCTCCCTGTGTGTATGTCTGTGCGTGTCTCCCTTTGTGTGTATGTGTCCCTGTGTATGTGTGTGTGTGACCCTGTTTTTGTCTCCCTGTGTGTGTGTGTGTGTGTGTGTGTGTGTGTGTGTGTGTGTGTGTGTGTGTGTGTGTGTGTGTGTGTTTGTGTGTGTGTGTGTGTCCCTGTGTATGTGTGTGTGTGACCCTGTGTTTGTCTCCCTGTGTGTGTGTGTGTGTGTGTGTGTGTGTGTGTGTGTGTGTGTGTGTGTGTGTGTGTGTGTGTCCCTGTGTTTGTCTCCCTGTGTGTGTGTGTCCCTGTGTGTGTTCCCGCTCCAGATCCAGCTTCCTGTGCTGCTGCTGGGCCGCTCTGCGGATCTGCGTCCCGGGGAGTTTGTGGTGGCCATCGGCAGTCCCTTCTCCCTGCAGAACACCGTCACCACCGGCATCGTCAGCACTACCCAGCGGGGGGGCAAGGAGCTGGGCCTGCGCGACTCAGACATGGACTACATCCAGACGGACGCCATCATCAACGTGAGGGCCGGGTACACACTGGCAATGCAGCTCACCACAACTCCCCCAACCGTCCTCTCTGACTGTCCGTCGTCTGACCAGTCGCTAGGGGGTCGTTCGGGGGTCACTAGGGGTCGCCAGAGGGTCGCTAAGAGTCCCTTTTAGGCCGACAAGGATGTGCTTTCCTGCGTAACATTTAAACGCTCGCTGACCGTATGAACTCTGACCCCTGCTGTTGTTTTCTCTCCTCACAGTACGGAAATTCTGGAGGCCCGCTGGTGAATCTGGTGAGAGCAACATGAACCTGTTGTTTTAAAGGGTTTGTAGGATCAGGAATGAAAATACTCATCCCGACCTAATCAGTAATGACATGCATTGAGAAGATATTCTAGAATTGTTCGATGTGAGAACTAAAGTCCTCAAATGACAAAGCACAAGAGAGGCATTTTCAAACCAAAACAGACATTTCCTGAGTAACAGTTCGACCAATGTTAACATTGGTTTCATGAAGTAACTTTCATGTCCTTTGGGGTGAAATCTTTTTTGGCGAAGCCAACATCATGGACGATGTTGTTGCTCTCCTTGCAGCTCTAAATCACAACACTCTGCGTTGCCATGGTTGCAGTTATGCCAGTAAAAGGGAGAACTTGTGTTAAACCCTCTGCATGGCGGTCCCCATTACACAACTACAGCCACCGGCATTAGGTCAGAATAGAGAGGCAGAGAATGCCCTTTGCCGAGGACAGCCCCAGCACATCGGGTTGTAATTAAGCCTGGGCTATTTCTTCAGCCTATCAGTACGGTATTCAGTGAAGCTGCATTAGAACCAGTTGGATACCAGGGAGATTACTCATGTGTTTTTTTCTCATATTTGTGTGTGTGTGTGTGTGTGTGTGTGTGTGTGTGTGTGTGTGTGTGTGTGTGTGTGTGTGTGTGTGAGTGTGTGTGTGTGCATGTGTGTGTGAGTGAGTATGTGTGTGTGTGTGTGTGTATGTGTATGTGTGTGTGGGGCTGCATGTTCATTAATGTGTGTGGGTGTGTGTGCGCGTGTGTGTGTGCCCTGCAGGATGGTGAGGTGATAGGCATCAACACTCTGAAGGTAACTGCAGGAATCTCCTTTGCCATCCCCTCCGACAAGATAAGACAGTTCTTGGCAGAGTCCCATGACAGACAGGCCAAAGGTACTCCATGTTTTCATGTCGATGGGCTGGGTCTTGTCCTGACTGGTCTCATTTAGACTTGTGAACTTATTATTGCGCTTCATCTTCAATCATGCTTAATTATTTTTGGACCACATTTGACAAACATTTATTTTTTTTCTGTTCCAGGCCAAACGTCCCAACGAAAGAAGTACATTGGAGTCCGTATGATAACACTCACGCCCATGTGAGTTTGGTCACGCCTGTGATGATGCAACTGAAACCACACATCCAACTTCACCCAACTATGTTATTCTTCCCCGTGTTGGTATTTGTTTAAATCCACGTAATTCGTCATAAATCTGCATGCTGGTCAACAAATCAAAGCGTACATCATCTTTACAAATGTCATTTGACAATTCCATTTGACACAGTGTACTTAGGAGTCAGATATTGCAGTTAATCCAGTGCAGGTCTGTCTGTCTGACTGACTGTCTGTCCCTCCTGCAGGCTGGCTAAGGAGCTGAAGGACAGGCAGTCAGACTTTCCCGACGTCACATCCGGTGCGTACGTCATTGAGGTCATAAGCCGCACCCCTGCTGAGACGTGAGTGGCTAACTACCCGCTGGGCTTCTGTGATTGGTTGTTTATTTCTTGGTAATTTTTTTAACAGCAAGGGCAATAAGGTACCATGGAAATCCAGAGTACTCGCACAAGCACAATTTGAATTTGCTCAGCGAGACATTCTGAAAATGAGTAATATACTCATTCCCCAATTCCCCTGTATCCAAACATTAACCAATCACATCGGTGTATCTGATGAAGGCGGGCCAGAGGCAAGCTAAACAGATGAATACAGCGCTGCTACGGAATCAGTCCGGAATCAGTCAGTAAACAATGCAAGATGGATACGGATGAACAGAAGTTGTTTGAAACGGCTTTGGCCCTACAATGAAAGAGTAAGACATGGCTTTTCCTCTAAAAGAGGAACAGAGGACAGCGCTCAAAGCTTTCCTTTGCGAGAAGGACATTTGTTGCTGTTTTACCGACCGGCTACGGCAAGAGTCTAATCTATCGGTTAGCTCTGCTGGTAGCTTAGAGCAGTGATTTTCAACCAGTGTGCCGCGGCACACTAGTGTGATCGTCAGAGTGTGAGAGATCGTCAGGTGTGCCGTGGGAAATTTTCAAATATCACCTAATTAACCATTGTCGGCTGTCTGTGCTGTAATAAAGTGTTGCAGATAATGTACCGTAATTTTCGGACTATAAGCTGCGCCTTTTTTTCCCATTTTTCGATTCTGCGGCTTATATAATGGCGCGGCTAATCTATGGATTTTTACAGCTAAAGGCTACTCGGAAAATTAGTATTTGAAGCTTAAATCAGTATTCGGAGCTTCGTTGTTTTTTTTCCACGTACGTGACGTTACAAGAGCGAAGGAGGCAAACTATAAGCGTCAGCGACACCAAGCAGAGAAGCGAGAGAGGTTGAGGAAGAATAGATATCTTGTTTCCCTTTACTTTATAACACAACATTAGCGGGATCTCGGGAGGAAAAGTAATACTTGACGAAATGCTAACCTTAGTTGTTTGTTTACGTTTGCTGTACAGCGCCGCGCCAATCAACTGTGACTGGCTTGCTGCAGAGCGTGAGCGTCTTGGGAATACCCGGTCAATATAATGGATATAATATGGACACATAAGACAATCAATATTCAGTATTTGTTATGGATTTATTGTACAAATTCCCTGAAAAGATGCACGTTCCAGGATGAATTGAAAAGCTCCCGTAAGGGCTGAGATGGCAGAGGACAGGTGATTCGCTTTCACAGGGAAAAACTAAGGAACTTCAACCTACTTAGGCCTACTAATTACCGTTAAAAAGCTATTAAATATGCAGATACTGTCAAAATCGGTTCTAGGGAGTATATAGGGATTATTTATGTTGTTTTTGATGGTGTTTTTTTCTGGAACGAGCATTCGAATATTCGCTCGGAAAAACCGACGAGTATTCGAAGCCTGAAAAATGGCATTCGGGCCAGCCCTATTGGTAGCAATAGAGAGAGACTGAGAGCTGTTGAGGAAGAGCTTCGTGTGTGTCTTTCTACCATTCCTGCCAGGATATCCATTTTGTGTTAATCGAAACAGGCCCAGGTTTCACACTAAGTGAGTATAAATACATTTAGAAACTATATTATTAACTATATGTGTTGGAGCTATGCAGTTCTTAGATTTAATTGTAAAACATTTATTTAGTTTGTTTGCTTAATATAAAATAACATGACTTTTATGTTTATTTTCTCGTTTGTATTATAAATTAGTTAATTTGAGTTTGTTTATGCTTTTGTTTTGAAGTTATTACTAGCCTATATATGGTGGTGGCGGGCATAGGTGGCGGGCATAGGTAAGACAGGCACTGGGAAGGGTCATGTTTTTTTTTACCAGCTGTACGAGAGAGACAAAGGAGTGAGGCTGCTGGTTCACACTGTTGCACATTTGTTTTGTTTGCTTGGAAGATCGGAAAATAAACCTGCAGAAATCTAAATTCATGACTGGACAGTTGACTCTTTCCCCTGCACTGCGTAAGATTCGTCCCCCCTGGTGCCTCAGTGGCTATTTTGATTACGTTGCTTTGTTTGATTTCTTAATTTTCAAGTTATTGTTTTATTGAGGACAAATCGCCACTACAATATCATTATATGTACTGTGTTAGAGTGTCATTTTGAGTCATTTTGGTTGGTGGTGTGCCCTAGGATTTTGTAAATGTAAAAAGTGTGCCGCGGCTCAAAAAAGGTTGAAAATCACTGGCTTAGAGTATGTGGCTCTGGATGCCTTGTATTCTTCTGATTGGTTGAAGTGTTATCCGATATTTTCTAATGCATTCTTGGTGCCGCCCCACGAGTTGGGCCATGTTCCTTACTCGTTACCAGACCCTACTGCTTTCTAGATGTGGGTCTGGATTTCCGGGCTAGCAATAAGGTAAAACAATGACAATTTAGTTTTCAACTAACTTTCAGTTGTTCTACCTCAAACTTCTAGGAACATCTCCATTATAAGGTTGTAAATTTGGGGTGTGCAGTAACAAAAAACGGTTCATAGATATTTGAAATCCACAAGCTCATAGTCTTGATTGTCCTCCACAATGTCCTGTTAATGACCTTCTTTAACATGCACAACCGCTTCTCTGCCGCCACATTAGAACTCTGTGGCGCTATGAAACAGCCTCTAAGTTAGAATGCATTATGTCGCTGGAAACTTTGTGACCACAAATGAATTTTTTTTCATGCTGACGCTAGGAAATGGGCAGAAAAGTGTTCTCAGGTTCAACTCTGACCACCAGAGATTTTTATGTAGAAACGCGGTCTGCCTTTGGTCGTATCTCAATTGTTTGGGGTAACGGAAAGTTCCTTTCCGATTTTTTTATTAAAAACATTCCTCAAAAACTGGTCTTCACCCCAGACCGAATCCTGGCAGTGAATCTCGTTGAACAAGCTATCCTTGCAGCACTACATGCTCAGCCCCCTATGATATCCCTATCAACTGCTGTTTTATTGTTGTGTAATTGTGTTTATACAGATTTTTTTATCTCACTCTGCTATCTTACTCTGTAAGTAACTGAAATAACAAGCTTCTGATGTCATATGTCTCCTCCAGCGCGGGCCTCCAGGAGAGCGACGTCATCATCAGCATCAACGACGGACGCATCACCTCAGCCAACGACGTCAGCGCAGCCATCCGGAGAGACGGTAAGCTGAGGACCGTGGTGCGGCGCGGGAACGAGGACGTCATCCTCAACATTGTTCCTGAGGAGATCGACCCTTGACCTCCGACCTCGGACCTGGGATGGCAGTCCTCTGCTTAAATGAACAAGTCCATATTGTTCAGAGCTGGCTCTCAGTGTTCCTCACAGGAACCTCTTTCTTCAAGGCTCAAACATCATCAAAACGCCATCAAAACACTTTGTTTATAATTCAGGATGATAGGCATAATAACACATGCTAACAGACCCTCCTCACTTGGGGCCGGTCTCCTCACACTTATGACAGGTCTGCTCCTTTGATGCACCAGGTGTCCAGGGTCGTGGAGTAGACCTCTTCTCTATGTAGTATCCTGCCTCAGCCCTGGTATGTGGTACATCCATCTGAGACGTTTAATGGGTATTGTTTTTCTATTGGCCACATGAGGAGACCCTTGATTACAAAGGACAAGGACCAGATGCTGTGTTGTCGGCTGTGTGTGAAGGTTTGTGTTTTTAAATGGATATACCATCAGGAGGATGGATGGACCATCTCCTGTGCCACCGATGTCCCGTACTTTGAGGGGGAACAAAAAACAACGCTCGACCACCAGATGTATTTTGGTTCCTTGATCCAATGCTTTTTTTTGGTCTCTTTTTTAAACCCTATATTACCAGTTGCGCTGGATTCCTTCATGTCTATTGTAATGAAGTGTTGTTTGCAATAAGTAGTTTAGTTTACTTTAGTTTTGCCGACAATTTTCTGAAATGGAATAAACATATTTTTAAAAAGTGTTGTAATATGTTTCATTGATCATGCAAAGCAAGTGATTGCCTTGGTTTGTCTGACAAGCAGCCAAAACAATTCTGGGGATGTGATCCTAGGTGTTCTGGGGATGTGATCCTAGGTTCTCTATCGTATCGAGACCATCTCTCCACTCCGTTACATATTCCATATGTACGGGGTATAACCCCCATGACTGCTAAGGGCCGTGGATAGGCTTTAAGACACACAGGCACGCCTGGTCACGCCCACACCACTATAAAACACCGGTGTAGACGTGCAATCATTGATTGTTTGATCTCCACTGTGAAAGGTACCGTGTGGGGTTGTGTGTTAGATTAACGTGTGTGGGTTACAGCATTGGTATCCGCTTGCCTGTGTAAGTTTTGGAGTCTGTCTGCGGACAGCCTCCTTGGATCACGTAGCCTAACCCGGAAAAGAAAGATCATTTTTGGCTTGGTAGTGACACCGACGTATTGTACGTGCAACCCACGACTTACGCGTTGGCTTCAGGTCCCTCGCCTGGCAGTGACTTCGGTCCGCTAGAGGCAAGGCGACAACGTTTCTGTGGAAACACAGAAGTCCTACCAACGCCGGTGTCCCACTCCTTATCGGTGCGTTGCTGCGGTCCAGGGGGCTGCTGTCTACCTCCGTAGGAGCTCTCGCCTAAGCAGCCGGCGAGTGTGATTGTCCGACACCTTTTTCATAGCCATATCGTGTTTAATCCGCTCCCTGGCTGAAAGCAAAGCTGTGAGAGTCTTGACAGTGTATTGTCCGTGAAACCCACGACTCACGCACTGTGCCACGTCCTTCCGAACAGTAGGCTGTGCTTTGGCGAGCTGAAGGCAGGTGAACATTGTTCCAGCTAGCTACCAATCCCGGATAGCCCAGCCGAGAGTTTTGCTCGGAACTGGGTCGGCAGCAATTCCTCGAAACGGAAGCTGCCTGAGAAAGTAAATTAATTAATTAATTAATTAATAAATATTAATTAAAATAATTAAAGGAAAAAAACAAAACGTTTTTTTGTGCAACATGTTTATTTCTTTTACACAACGTGAGGGTGCTTTAGCAGAGCTGCGTGGCCAAGTTGACTCCTCCCAGTAGTATGGAGGGCACTTCAGGCCTTCACTGTGTTGGTTGTAACATTGCCATGCCCCTCGAGGATGGCCACGACAATTGTGTGTTATGTTTAGGTCACCAGCATGCAATGTTGGCCAGGGATACACCCCAGTCATGCATGAACTGTTGCATCATGCCGATGCATACAAGGGAAGCCCGCTGCCGTTTTTTCACATCAAAACGGGGAGGGTTACCTACCTTGGAAGGGCCAGTAAGAAAGATGAGGAGGGCTTCCGGGGGGCCGGGGAGGCTCGCGGAGCCCACGAGCGGGTGCGCTTCCGCGAGCCTCCCTGTTCTCCCTCAGTGTTCCTAGGGCCCCCGTTTCTCTCTGCGTGGGTCCCTCTCGGCCTCCCAGTCTTTTCTCTGACAGGGAGTACGATGGTTCCGAGGAAGAGGACTTGGATGTGGAGACAGTATTCTCTTCAGAGAGTGGGGAGTTTCCCAGTGAACAGCTTTCCTCAGCTAACCCTTCCGGGCGAGAGCTGGCTCACCTGTTTGGGGAGATTGTTGACAGGGCAACCAAGGCCCTGAACATCGTTTTACCCGAAAAGCCGACAGCTGCTGTCTCCAGGTTCGAGGCTGAAGCAGAGGAAGGTCTCAGGTCAGAGATCCCTCTCCTACCAGACCTCAAGAACCTGTTATTTCGCCAGTTTACTTCACCATCATCCTACCATAGATGGTCAAGGCTGACTAAAGTGTTCTCCAACATGGCCGGCCAAGAGCAGGTCTGCTGTGGGGCACTTCCAGCTGTGGACCAAGACCTGGCGCCACTCTTTCGCTCCCCAGGTTCTTTGTTTGGGGGTCCGGCCTGTCTGAACAAAGACAGTAAGGCGATGGAGAGTCTGTTGGGCAAGCTGCCCAGGTCCACGGCGATGCAAGCCCGTCTGGCTAATACTGCGGCCATCCTGACTCTACACCAACCACCTCTCTGGTCTCATGCAGAACCAGCCGGTTGATGCCTCTCTGGCAAGGGAGTTCCAGTCAGCAACGTTGTGCCTTGCTTCAGTGTCCAAGGAGCAGGCAGTGGCATCAGGCCGCTCGTTGGCTCAGCTCTGGGTGGTGAGACGACATCTGTGGCTGTCCCAGTCGAAGCTACAGCCAGCAGATAGGGACTGTCTCCTCAGGGTGCCAGTGGAGCCCACAGCCATATTTGGGCCACAGGCCTCCTCCCTGCTGCAACAGGCACGGGATCGCCGTCGCTGTGCGGATGAGGTGTCAGAGTCCCTCGGCAGTCGGGGGAAGCGGGCAAGGCGCCCAGGAGCACCTACACCTCGGGTGGCGTCTCAGTCAGTAGCCCAGGCCTGGGGCCCGGGAGACCTCAGTCACCGGCTCCAAGCGCCCTGGGGACATGGTGATTTCCCGAGAGGTGATCGGAGGGGGTCATCTGCTAGCAGACGCGGCCCCTCCAGACGCCCGCACCATTCCTGACGGTTTGCGGGCCAGCCAGCCCCGCCTCTCATCACAGCACAGGAGGGCTTGGATGGCCCTGGTGGCGGACCCATGGGTGGTCGCGCAGCATGTGGAAGGGAATCCAGGCAGCTACGAATTACAGGACTACCATGACGACCCCAGATACCCGAGATGCCACCCTTCCAGACCGCCTTAATAACTTTTATGCCAGGTTCGACAGGCTGAACACAGACACTCCCTCAAAAGCCCACTGTGACTCCATGGACACTGCCTTCCAGGTTACACACGCACAGGTTCTGAGGGCTCTGAAGCAGGTGAACCCCCATAAGGCTATGGGACCAGACGGCGTTCATCCAAGAGTCTTGAAGGCCTGTGGGGAACAACTAGTGGGTGTGTATGCTGACATTTTCAATCCGTCCCTATCCCAGGCAGTAGTCCCCAGAGTATTTAAATCATCCATAATCATACCGGTTCCAAAAAAGCCTACTTCATCCACGCTGAATGACTTAAGGCCGGTGGCGCTAACTTCAGCCCCCATGAAGTGCCTAGAAAAGCTGGTTCTTACCCACATAAACGACACGGTATAGGACTCTGTCGACCCATCCCAGTTTGCCTATCGCCCCAACCGATCAGTGGATGGCGCGGTGGCCATAGCCCTACATCACACTTTGCAACACCTGGACAACAGCAGAACATATGTCAGAATGCTTTTTCTGGACTATAGCTCTGCCTTCAACACCATCCGGCCGGGCAAGCTGATTGGTAAACTGACGGACCTCGGTGTCCCGACTCCCACCTGTAACTGGATCCTAGATTTCCTGATTGAAAGACCACAGGTGGTGAGAGTGGGGAGGCGGGTGTCTGCTGAGCTCATAGTCAGTACAGGTTCACCACAGGGCTGCTGCCTCAGTCCCAAACTCTTCAACCTGTACGCGCATGATTGTGCCTCTACACACGATAACACCATTGTCATCAAATACGCTGATGACACCACCATCCTGGGCCTCATCAAGGGGGGTGACGAGTCAGGCTACAGGAGTGTGATAGAGGATATTCTCATCTATGGAGAGGAGAATGACCTCATCCTCAACGTAGCCAAAACAAGGGAGGTGATAGCAGACTTCAGGAGGAGTCCTTCCCCCCTACAGCCCCTTACCATCCAAGGGACTGAGGTGGAGAGGGCGGACAACCACCGATTCCTGGGACTGCAGGTGATGTCTGACCTGAGCTGGTCTCTTAACACTGCTGCCACAGTGAAAAAAGCCCAGCAGCGGCTGTATTTCATCATACTGCTCAGGAAATCGGGACTAAACCAGCGTCCTCTCACCCTGGCCTACAGTGGACTTGTAGAGAGCATTCTCACTTCAGGTATCACTGTCTGGTACGGGAATACCACACAGGCAGAGAGGAGGGCACTCCAAAGGGTCATAAAGACTGCTGAAAGGATTACTGGGACCACACTTCCCTCCATGGACTTTATTTACAGTCAGCGCTGTCGGAAAAGGGCAGTGAGAATCATTAGAGACTCCCTCCACCCAGCTCACCCTCTACTCATTAACAAACATTGCAAATACAGACTCAGACACAGTAGAGCGGACAGTGTCATCACACACACAACAAGATTCTTCAATAGCTTCTTCCCTGCAACAGTGCGACTGATGGCATTAACAGAGAACATCTGAAAAATACAATGTGCAATATTGTATTTTACTTATTTATTTTATTTATTTATTTGAATATATATATACTCACCACCCTACCCCCACTTCCTACCTGCAATAACGCTGCTACATGTGGTTATAAAGTATGGTTGCACTGCTGAATTCAATTTAATTTAATATGTATATATATTTTTTAATTTTAAATTTTAAATGATGGTGCTCTCTGCAATGCAATGCACAACATGCAATTTATCCTTATCTCAATTTTTAAAAAGTCTTTATACTTTTTTATTATTACTATTTATTTACTCTCTCTCTCTCTCTCTCTCTCTCTCTCTCTCTCTCTCTCTCTCTCTCTCTCTCTCTCTCTCTCTATCTTAATTGTATTAATACTGTACTTGACTTGGGAAGCCCTGCACAAGAATTCCAATGTGTTTGAACTGTCTGGTTTATGCACAAATGGCGAATAAAAACCTTTGAATCTTTGAATCTCTACCATGACCCAGGGTTACCGCCTGCAGTTCTGGCGCAGGCCCAGGGTAGCGAGATCTCCGATCTTACCAATGTGGCCAACCAACGACAAGCCCAGACTCTGCGAGTGGAGCTGTCTACCCTCTTAGAGAAGGGGGCGATCGGAGAGGTCGAGCGCTCTGACCGCCAAGCAGGGTTCTACTCTCGATATTTCCTCATCCCCAAGAAGGATGGGGGCCTACGCCCTATCATAGACCTCAGGGGGCTCAACAAGTACCTCCGCCCCCTAAGATGCAGGTTCTTGACGGTTCCGCGGGTTCGGCAGACCATCAAGGCAGGGGATTGGTTCGTGACCATCGATCTGAAAGATGCCTATTTTCAGATTCCGATATGGCCAGGGCATTGGCGTTTCCTGAGATTTGCTTTCGAGGGTCGGATCTTCGAGTTCGGACTATCTCTTGCCCCTCGGACCTTTACCAGGTGCATGGACGTAGTCCTCGCACCCTTGAGGCAGCAGGGGCTCAGTATACTGAACTATTTGGAAGACTGGCTGATCTGCGCAACTCAGAGGAGCTATGTCGCCAACACGTGGCCCTACTATAGACTCACATTCAGTGTCTGGGGTTGTGCCTCAATACCAAGAAGAGCAAGCTGCAACCCTGCCGGGTAACGGATTTCCTTGGCATGGTGTTAGACTCCAGGAGGGCTACTGTTACCCTCTCTCCAGCGAGACAGCAGTCCTTTGCTGCCTGTCTCAGTCCTTTCACCCTCAGGGCTCAGAGGGACTGGAGGGTTTGCCTCAGACTCATGGGCCTTATGGCAGCAATGGTACAGATAGTCCCTCTGGCCCTTCTTCACATGCACCCTGTTCAGAGGTTTCTACTAAGTGTAGGCCTGTGTCCACAGAGCCCCGTCCGTGCCAAGGTGAGGGTTTCCCAAAGGCTCTACAGAGCCCTACGCTGGTGGAGGGACCCAGCCAACATCAGGAGGGGGCAGACCATGGGGTCAGTGACTCACCGCCAGAGTATTTACAGACGCATCCCTAGCAGGCTGGGGAGCCGTACACAAAGGTCAGGGTATCAACGGACCCTGGAGGGGCCGCTGGGGGTCTCAGCATATCAACTTGTTGGAGCTCAGGGCGGTTTGTCTAGCCCTAAACCACTTTCTGCCGCGGCTCAAGGGACAGCATGTCATAGTCAGAACCGACAGCACAGTGACAGCTGCGTACATCAACAGGCAGGGGGGTTTGGACTCCCCAACCCACTGCAAACTGGCAACAGCTCTATGGCTATGGGCTCATCCACTGTTCAGTTCACTCAGGGCCGTTCATGTGCCAGGGCCCCTAAAAGTGGCGGCGGACATGTTGTCCAGAGGGGGACCAAGTCCAGGAGAGTGGAGGCTCCACCCCCAGGTGGTCGAGGGAATCTGGTCCCGATTTGGCAGGGCGGAGGTCGACCTGTTTGCGACCAGAGAATCTTCTCATTGCCCACGTTTCTTCTCCCTGAGGAACGACGATCCTCCTCTGGGATGGGATGCGCTGGCCCACCCTTGGCCGCAGACCCTGCTCTATGCCTTCCTCCCATTCACTCTCCTCCAAGCCCTTCTGCACAGGGTGCAAATGGAACAGGTGAGGCTAATCCTGGTTGCACCGTTTTGGCCTCACATGTCTTGGTTCTCGATGATTCCTACCCTACTGGAGGGTCAACCATGGATGCTTCCTCTCAGGGGGGACCTCCTGTTCCAGGCAGGCGGGAAATTGTTCCACACCTTCCCAGCAGGGCTGAGGCTGGTAGCCTGGCCCCTGAGAGGGACTGGCTCCTGGCCCTAGGGTTACCAGAGGCAGTGGTGCGGACGATGCAGGAGGCCCGAGCTCCATCAACTAGGGCAGCCTACACTTATCGATGGCGGGTCTTCACAGGGGGGTGCCAGGCACACCAAACAGACCCCTTCTTGGCCTCAACCCAGGACATCCTGCTCTTCCTGCAGATGCAGTTGGAGGCCGGTAAATCTGCAGTCACCCTGAGAGGCATGCTGGCAGCTATCAAGGCAGTCCGTATCGGAGAGTTTGCCATTAGTGAGGATGGCTGCTCCATGATCTCCCGATACCTAAGGGGGGCACGAAGGCTTACAGCGTCCAGTAGGGGGACTCAGGTACCACCCTGGGACTTGTATCTTGTCCTTGAAGCTCTGAAGCATCCGCCTTTTGAGCCCCTCGGCAATGTGGACCTAAAGTGGCTCTCCCTAAAAACAGCTTTCCTCCTGGCCATCACTTCGGCTAGGAGGATAGGCGAGCTCCATGCGCTGTCCGTCCACAGGGACTGCTGTACTTTTTCGCCGGAGGGGTCAAATGTGGTTCTTCGCCCCAACCCAGCCTTCTTGCCCAAGGTTCTGTCTGACTTCCATCTGTCCCAGAGCATAGAGCTGCAGTCCCTACCTGTCTCAGCCGCGGACCAGCTAGCACTCCGGTAAGGGCCCTGTCACTCCACGTTCACCAGATTCTACCGCCTGAATGTGGCAGCGGGACCCTCCTTCGCGGAGCAGATACTTGGTGTGGCTCGGACTCAGAGGTAACCCTGAGCCCTCAATTGGTCAGCCTTGCGTCTTGCGGGCTGACCTGGGCTGCTTATCTGCACAGAGTTGGCCCTTGCGCCTGGCGGGGCTATACCTGTGTTCCGGCGTCGGGTCTTGCGTCTGGCAGACCCACCGGAACAGCCTTCTGCCTTTCGGGCTTGGCCTTTGCGCCTTGCGGGGCATCGTCCAGATTGGCATGTAAATGGTGTACATTTGTAAATAGTTATTTGGGTGGGTATACTTCACATCCCTCGGGATGAATAAAGTATCTATCAATCTATCTATTAGGTGGCAACGTCTCCTGGCGGGGTGTCTTAAAGAGTTACCCCGTACATATGGAATATGTAACGGAGTGGAGAGATGGTCTCGATACGATAGAGAACGTTCGGGTTACGTGGTAACCCTGGTTCTCTGAGTGAAGAGACCATCTCTCCAATCCAGAGGCCGCCCGGAGACAAGTTCCGATCAAACCATCAATGATTGCACGTCTACACCGGTGTTTTATAGTGGTGTGGGCGTGACCGGGCGTGCCGGTGTGTCTTAAAGCCTATCCACGGTCCTTAGCAGTCATGGGGGTTATACCCCGTACATATGGAATATGTAACGGAGTGGAGAGATGGTCTCTTCACTCAGAGAACCAGGGTTACCACGTAACCCGAACGTTCTCCGGGGATGTGATCCTAGATGTTCTGGGGATGTTATCCTAGGTGTTCTGGGGTTGTGATCCTACACTGTAAAAAATTAAAAGTTGAGAAAACTCAAAATTGCAAGGCAACTTACTGCAATCAATTTTTGAGTTTTGAGCCCAACAAAAGATCTTGAGTTTTAAAAAAAGTTCCATCATCTAATATTATTTTGTTTGTATAATTACATTTTCTTCTTTAGACAAACTTGAAAGTTAGTTATACCAACTAAGATTTTTATGTTTTACAAAACTCAAAAAAGTAAGTCAGGGTTGTTAACTTAATATTTCAAATTAAGGTTCATAACATTTAAAAAAAATAACATTTCAAAGAACGCAAAGCAAGTTTTAAATTCACTTTATTAAAAGTAATAATTGGAAACTTCCATTTTACATTTCTGAATGCCAGACAGCAATAGAACAAGCAACATGTAGCTAGTTCAACAGCAGAGAATCGCTGTCTAATTGCAGCAAACCAAAGTGCAGAACAAGTTTGACATTATGGTCAAACTTGTTCTGCATGAGACGGGAGCCCAGGTTAAACGGTGACCAAACTCTCGTGCCTCATACACCGCATGAACCCGAGAGCTGCCTTTATTTAACACACGCCCACAACACACAGCGCACCACACACCCAACCAACGGTCATGCAAGTCTCGGTAACGGTGGCGGCAACACTACACACAATAAACAACACACAAACAATAAAGACCCCAAACCCGTTAACCCCACTTAACCTAACAGAAACAAATTGACAAAAGGCAATAAACCCCTTTTTCCCAACCGGCATCACGAATACCCAGACTCCCCGGGGGTAGGAGTCGCCACAATCGACTTTCAATCGTCCATCTCCCCCATGATCACCAACATAATTAACTCCTCCCTCACTACTGGTACTGTACCACCCACTCTCAAGCTGGCTGCCATCACTCCCATCCTGAAAAAACCTGGTGATGACCCAACTGACCTTAACCATTACCGGCCCATCTCCAATCTCCCTTTCATCTCCAAAACACTTGAAAGGGTAGTTGCCGCGCAACTACAGTCACACCTTGACACAAACAATCTCCACGAACCGTTCCAATCTGGCTTCCATCCAAAACACAGCACTGAAACAGCCCTAGTCAAAATCACTAACGACCTCCTCCTTGCAGCCGACTCTGGATTACTCACCATTCTCATCCTCCTCGATCTCAGCGCAGCATTCGACACCATCTCCCACCCTCTGCTCCTGGACCGCCTGGCTGGCATTGGGATCACTGGTGCTGCACTCTCCTGGTTTACATCCTACCTCACCGGCCGTCAACAATTTGTTCAACTAAGCAACCACAAGTCTGGGTGTTCTGTGCCCTATACCACGAAGCTCGCTGAACATACCCAGGCTTTCTTGGGAAAACCTGGCTCGATAGAGCCACAACTCGCAATCAGAGTTAAATGGTACCACGAAGCTCACTTTAGATTCAATTAGTTGAACCAGGTTTTCCGCTTTAGGTTCAGTGCACGTTCACGTGAAAGGGGCATTTTTTGCGTCATTTTTCTCACCTTTACGATAGATCAAGCAGTCTATATGCGTATAAGTGAAAATATTCTGCATATTGTCTGTAAAATAACTATGCCAAATGCAGAATTGTTCGCCATTAATCCAAATAGAATGATGATGATTTAAAAATGCATAAGCAACGTCCATCCCGCCTTATTCTATCATTTAGGGAATTCACTTTAAATACACCCTATTTAAGAAATGTATGGCATGTTTTCGACCGCTGAGAGGTCGCGGCTCTAGCGTAATGGATTGGTATAAGACCCGAACGCCAGCGACCGGGGTTCAATTTCGCCGGTCTATCATCATGCATTTTACCCCCATAGATGTGGTGCCAGCACGGCCTTGAAAATATGGGTTCAAGTTCGAAATAAGCACAAAAATATAATTCCATAAGCTTTAGTGAATAAGTATTCCATATGCATGAGAATTAGGACTTTTTAAGCTTCACATAAATTTGCATCACTTGGGAGTCGAACCCCCTGCGCATTGTCTACATAAGGTCCAAAAGGACGATCAAATAACGAACACCCTCTGATGAGAATCTGTATCTCTCATGAAGAACCCCAATTTCGTTGTTTGCACAATGACAATAAAGTCTGAAATCTGAATATCGTCAGACAATGCCAAGGGATCGGTTCTGTCCCGTAAAACCCCCGCCTGTACGAGAAGTGCGCCGGGGTCCACGGGAACACCCACAAATCGTGACGCCATTGTCAGAGGAGGGGCTAGGAAGCTGCGTACGCCGATTTAAGTAGCCGATCTCCGGCTAGACTAAGCCGAAAAACTGCTCCCGACCAGGTTTGGTTGCGAGCATAAGTCACCATGGTGATACAGCGACGCTAAAAGAGATCGACTTTCGTGGTACAACTAACCCAGGCTTGGAGCTCAACATACCTCGCTAACCCTCTAAGCGAGCTTCGTGGTACAGGGCCCAGGTGTCTCACTGGGTGTCCCCCAGGGGTCAGTCTTGGGTCCACTCCTGTCACCACTTACCTCCTCCCGCTGGGCACACTCCTCCGTCACCATGGGGTCCATTTTCACTGCTACGCTGACGACACACAGGTCTACATCTCCACCAAACTCACCGCAGCGATCCCCCCCACCTCCCTCATCACGTGTCTGGAAGAGATCCGGAGCTGGTTGAGCAGGAACTTCCTGAAACTCAATGGAAACAAGACCGAGGCCCTGCTCATCGGATCCAAATCCACCCTCACTAAATCACAACACACGCTCCACTCATAATCATCGATGGATTCCCAGTACCCTTCTCCTCCAAAGTCAAGAGCCTCGGCGTCATCCTGGACATCACCCTCTCATTCACACCCCATATTTACAACATCACCCGGACTGCATTCTTCCACCTCCGCAACATCGCCAGACTCCGCCCATCACTGACCCAATCCAGCACTGAAATCCTAGTTCACTCATTTGTCACATCACGCATAGACTACTGCAACGCCCTCCTCACCGGACTCCCCACCAAACTCATCAACAGACTGCAGATCATTCAGAACTCAGCCGCCCGGATCATCACCCGCACCAAATCATCTGACCACATCACCCCTGTCCTCATCCAACTTCACTGGCTCCCAGTACACTACCGCATCCAATAAAAAACCCTACTCCTCACCTACAAAGCTCTCCACAACCTAGCCCCCAGTTACCTCTGCGACCTCCTCCAAGAATACACTCCCTCCCGCTCCCTCCGCTCAACCTCTGCTGGACTACTATGTATCCCCACATCACGACTCACTACAATGGGTGCCCGGTCATTCAGCTGTTCAGCACCCAGGCTCTGGAACTCCCTCCCCCCACACATAAAACAGTCAAGACACCATTACAACCTTCAAGTCACAACTCAAAACTCACCTGTTCAAACTCGCACACAACGTCTAACTGATCACTGTTTTGTTTGTTTTGTTTTGTCTTGTTTTTGTTTTATTTATTTTTTATTTATTATGTTTATTTATTAATTTTTTCCACAATTTCTTGTTTTTTTAAACGATTTATGATGACTATATGCTCTGTAAGGTGACCTTGGGTGTCTTGAAAGGCGCCTCTAAATTAAATGTATTATTATTATTATTTAATATTTACCATCTTGTAAACATGTCATTGTGCAGTGCATAACAATTGTAACAACAGCAACAACATTGCTGACATATCTGAAGTGGCCTTGTCAAATAAAAATACGCATAACCTGTAAAAGCACTGTCGAGTGTTGGACACCGCACTCGCGGTGATTTATGGGAACGATCGCGTACGACACACACACACACCGCTCCGCAGGGGTGTGTTTTGGTGAGTCTGGGTGTCGCACGTATGCTCCCCGGGACCAACCTAGGTCGAGCCCGCTTGTTTCCGTGAATCGTCGGTTTCACGGAGGCGCTCGGTCCGGCTCGGCTCAGTCTTAATCCGGTCCGACCCAGGTCACTCTGTTAAGTCCCTTCACAACAGTTTACTTTAATACGAATTCAGACCCGTCCGTTTAGCGGGACCAAAGTCTCTCGAAACAATAATAGTTAATACGAAATGATGATGTATCTTTTTGCCTTGTCACCCCCTATACACGTCAGTCACAATCAACCATTGCCTGTACAATGCGCCACTCACCGTGAGGGGATCAGCTGGGAGAGCGTGTGTCGTTCTGCTTTGCCTGTGTCGAGGAGTCGACAGGGAAAAGGACTCGAACGATTGAGTTAACCTACTACAAATGTAGTCAGGTAGATTTATTTTTAGGTCCAATAAACAAAATCACTTTTACAACTGAGTATAGATTTGAAAAGAAAAGACAGTAAAAAGAAGAAGAAAATAGATGAAGAATGGCCTATTAAAAATACCAACGAGCCTGAAGTTGAGTTTCTAAGTCTAGGTACCAACGTCCTCTTGGGTGGAGCCAAGGTTGGATTTCTAAGTCTAAGTACCAAACGTTCTCTCGGGTGGAGCCAAGGTTGGATTTCTAAGTCTAGGTACCAACGTCCTCTCGGGTGGAGCCAAGGTTGGGTTTCTAAGAGCCCAGGTTTTAACGTTGACGCAACTCTCGTGCCTCAGTACACCGCATGACCCCGAGAGTTGCCTTTGTTGAGTTAATCACGCTTGAGACTAAGCTAGTGCTAAAGAAGTTTCCTATTAAAAGTATACAACTTCCTCTCAAGAGGCCCTTGAGGTTGGAAGTACCAACGTCCTCTTGGGTGGAGCCAAGGTTGGGTTTCTAAGTCTAAGTACCAAACGTTCTCTCGGGTGGAGCCAAGGTTGGGTTTCTAAGTCTAAACTAAAAAGAAAATAGAGTCTGAACCGAGCGCTACGGTGTCAGAGTCCCTGAGATGAAAATCTATTGCTATGAAGGCCGCTGTTTTTTGGAAGCAGAAGAGCAAGAGCAGGGCGAGAACACACGGCACCACACCAGCAGCAGAAGAACCAAAAAGAACGAGTGGGTTTTCTCAGATTTCCCTGTTTTACTCTCCTGATAACAAAAGATCCTTTGAAAAACGTTCCAGAGTTTCCCTTATTTTGCCCGAGGGGCAACGCAAGGAGCTTGAAGTTGTGTTCGTACATCATGGGGTCTAAAGGGACACATGTTCTTTGTATTCCTCCAATGTTTCTCCACAAGGAGACATGTTTAAGCATTCAATTTACTACATAAAAGTGTATATAATGTAACCAGTTAGCCCTATGGTAAGACATTTTAAGGCACATAATTTTAACACATAAGAAAATCTAAAGTAAGCAATTTACTTTCACACAAGCAGTTATAAAGAAACCAATTTTCTTTATCCTAAAATATATGTAAGCATTGAAGAAGTTATAAGGTAATCAATTTACCTTATCATAAAATATACGTAAGCATTAAAGAAGTTATAAGGTAATCAATTTACCTTATCATAAAATATACGTAAGCATTAAAGAAGTTATAAGGTAATCAATTTACCTTATCATAAAACATATGTAAGCATCAAAGAAGTTATAAGGTAATCAATTTACCTTATCATAAAACATATGCAAGCATTAAAGAAGTTATAAAGAAACCAATTTTCTTTATCATAAGATATGAGATACACAATATATATGGTGACCTTGTTGAAAGCATGGTGTCACAGCATGATTCTGGAGTGATCCTGGAACGGCTAGGTGCACCAATATAGTGAGTCCTATCGGGACACACGTCAGCACCTGTGCGGCTCACAACACAGTTCCAACATGGAACTGTGTTGTGATACGTAGCGAAGACCCACGACGTGCAGGAATGTAGGTGAAACCCCTGAAAATTCCGTTAGGAAACCCCGTATTTTCCAAAGTGTCGAAATGCGCATGTGCACCGTAGTTGGCCCAGCCTCAGACAGAGTCTGACTTAAACATGTGTGTCTTGCTAATAAAGATACTACAGTGAGCCCAACAGCAATTGCATTGCACAGTTGACATGAAAACTTAATGTTTTATATTCATTTTACTCAGAAATCATAATGAGACCAACAATTTTAAGTTTTCGCTTTTACAGTGTAGGTGATCTGGGGATGTGATCCTAGGTGTTCTGGTGTTCTTGGGGATGTGATCCTAGGTGATCTGGGGATGTGATTTTAGGTGTTCTGGGGATGTGATTTTTTGACAGTTAGCATGCTTGCTATTTAGTACCCATTTCCTGTTTTCAGCCTTCAGTTGGGGTCATTTACGTTGAGCGTGTTATATTCTTGTCCCAGCTCTGAGTTTAATTCAAACAACTGACTAAAGAATATAAGTCCCAAGCACAGCCGTTGCTTCACGGCCCCAGGACGTCTCGCTGAGTTACGTGGTCCAGCAACATCGATCGTCCTGATGGAGCTCAGCGGGGGTGTTAGTGGGGGTATTGCTGGGATGGAGCCCCACGGTGGGGTTAGTGGGGTTATCCTGGGATGGAGCCCAGCGAGGGGTTAGTGGGGTTATCCTGGGATGGAGCCCAGCGGGGGGGTTAGTCGGGGTACTCATTTGAGAGATTGACAGTAGGAAGCCTGTTACAGAAGACAGGGGGATGACTCCTCTCTACGGATAGGTCAATGTGTTCAGTGTGATGAGTTAGACGCTGTGGGGACTTTTGGGAAGAACATGTCAGCATAAAGTTGGACGTTGTAAAGACAGAGCAGTTAAGAGCAGGAGAGATGTTTTTTAAATCAAAACGGGAAAACTGAATAATCCAGTTGCTTGTTTTGTTTGCGTGATATTTAGATAAAACCACAATGAATGCCAGGAAAAGGGCACGCGGATTAAAAAAAAATACATATAAGGACGTTTCAAACGTTACATCGAGTCTCTCGCATTCTACAATGGCCAGCTTTATTGTTTTCTTTGGGAGCCGGCGACTTAGTCTGCGAGTGGACGATCTGGAACTAAATCGGATACTAGATTTCTTCTTCGAAGGTTGTGCTCCACACAGAACCTCCTCACCGTCATAACGGAGCACTTCGGGGCACCAGATTGTGTCTTTCCAGTGTAAAATCGTTCACGAATAAAATCATAAGGTTCAAGTGCAGCCATAACTAAGGCTAAATATAATTAGACATTCTATTGCTGGTTTAGGTGGTTGGCTCTTTTTTCTTCGCTGCGTTCTGCCTTCTGCTGTAGCCTATAACTATAAATTTATCTATTTTTGTTTTTGTTTTTCTGTTTCGGGTTTAAAAAACCAACACACAAAACACACAAACACTTATTCCTTTTGCCCTTTTTCCGATTCAAAACCAAATCAGAAAAAAACAAAAAACGACTCTGTTAATTGTTTTTTCTGATTTTGTTTTAAATAGGTAAACCATAAATCTGTGTATGGTTAAAACTAACCATACACGGATTCACGTCCATTGTTTACTTCGGTGTTTTAAAAATGCCGGTCTTCGTTGATCTTCCTGTTTACGAAGGTAAGGATAACCCCGCCCCCAGCCCCCGCCGTAAAAGCACTTCTAGTTCTGGCCCAGCTCAATCCTGGGGCTGGAGTTGAACCGGTTTTTAGAGGCCGGAGCCGGTTCTCTGGCGGTGTGAAACCAAAACACTGGCCCTAGTTCCGAACTAGCCCGGAACGGGCTTCGATTTTGCGGTGGTGTGACAGGCCCAACAGAGGCTCTGCTCGGAAGGTATCCAGTACGGCTTGCCGTTCCCTGCTAAGCTCCGCATCACACACGGTGGTAAGAACTATACATTTTTGTGTCCTCAAGATGTACATGTCTTCCTCCGGAAAAATTAAGAAGAGGGGCTCCTCTCCAGGCACCTCTTTTTCTCCCCGTGGGTGAATCTCGCTGAGGCTATCGACAATTTCGGGGCCCAGGACGCCGACGACGAGCACTTCGAGGTTGACGACGTCGCCTCCTTGGACGACGTCTTTCCTGGTTCTGCGTCCGAGTTCTCCCGCTCCGGGGCATCCACTAAAGCCACTGTTGTCCCGAGGGAGAGACCGCACCGGATGGCCGATCTCTTCGGCGAGATCATGGGTGAGGAGGCGGCCATCAAGGGCATCCCTATGCCTGCCCCGCCTCTCGCCCCCATGTCGGATGACATGCAGGGCGAGTGTTTTCGCACCCTGTCTTCCTCCCGGCGGCCTACCCAGTGCCCCCTGTTCCCACCGGATCAGCACCTTTTCACCGCTGCGGGTGGGGACCCCTCTACTCTGAAGGCCCCAGTGAGGGCCTTCACTGACTTCACCATCGTGGAAGGGTGAGCTGATACTCAGGTGAGGGGGATCCCTCGCCTGGAGCCTTCCCTAGCAGCGCTTCTCTGTCCGGGCACCGGATGGCGTCCTAACGAGAAGCCGCTGCCCCCCTCCAGAAGCAGATTACCGGCCTGACGGACAGGGTGTTCGTCTGTGCCTCGCAATCTGCGGCAGCGGTCAACAACATCGCCCTGCTCTCCCTTGCCGTGGTCTCCTTGTCGGCTGGCAGGGAGGCTTACGGCCCGGAGCCACGAGATGGCTGACGGTTTCCCGCTTCTCCAGCGCCATCCTTCAGCTGTGCCAGTAGCCGTTTTGGCCGGCCGACATATGGCGTGGGCCACCATGATACAGAGGGCCATATGGCTCTCTCACACTGCGGTTCTGGAACGAGAGCGGGCCAGCAGCAGCAGCCGCCGCAGCAGCAGCAGCCGCCGCAGCAGCAGCAGCTGCAGCAGCAGCCGCCGCAGCAGCAGCCGCCGCAGCCGGGGAGAGCAGCACCGCGGGGCAAGAAGTTCCGCACACTTGCTCCCACTTCTTCTTATCCCAATAAAGAAAAGAAAGACTATTCAACTGAACGGCAGTACAAACTCCCTAAAGAGCGATATTCCTTTCGATTACCTCTGTCCCCCCCTCAGCCAGATGGCTGTAGGGTGGCGGCCGGACGGCGTGTTTATATAACCTCTGGTTCACCTGCTTCTAAGAAGCGGCGTCCCTTTGAGCTTTGTGGGCGGACTGGAGACTCATTACACAAGCCTGTGGATACGGACACCTGTACTTGTTTCCTAGTTCCCCACATTATCCCCTCTACCTCCCTTCTACTGTCTGTGGAAGGTGAGGTAACGGGTCTGCGCGCTGTGGTTACAGCCAGCGGACAACGCACGGTCATGAGTGCTGCGGCTAGACGGCTCGTTGCCTGTTCAGCGGACACGAGCGCGGCGTCTAGACAGCTCGCTGTTTGTACAGCGGCTAGCTCTGTAACTTCTACCACGCTCGCTGAGCCTCCTCCCTTTCATGGGATGCCCCCCTTGGTCCACACACTGTGTGGAGGCGGTAGGGGCCGAGGAATACGGGTTATTCCTGGACAGCATTCCTCAGCTGTCAGCTCGTCCTCTCTTCGACCGCTATGCGTGTTGGCTAGAGCGGTGCGTTCTACCATCGTGGTTGGACAACACGTTGAGATGGGGTCATCCCATACAGTTCAAGCGCCGTCCCCCACCCTTTATGGGGTTGGTGTAGACCAGTCTTTGGGATCCAGCGGCAAGCATGGCTCTGGCAGCAGAGATGGCCCGTCTCTTGGAGGAGGGGGCCATCATTGTCGTTCCCCCCCAACGAGTCACATCTAGGGTTTTATTCCCGCTACTTCCTGGTTTCCAAGAAGTCAGGGGAGAAGAGACCTATTCTGGATCTTCGCGTGTTCAACAGATTCGTTGCCGCGAGGAAATTCAGAATGCTCACCATCAGAGCGCTGCTCCGAATTGTGAGAGAGGGCGACTGGTTCACATCCCTGGATCTCAAGGATGCTTACTTCCACGTCCCTGTTCGGCAGGCGCACAGGAAGTTTCTCAGTTTTGCCTTTATGGGGGTGACGTACGAGTACCAGTGCCTGCCATTCAGCTACTCCCTGGCCCCGCGCACCTTCTCGAAGTGTGTGGAGACGGCGCTTTCCCTGACGCTCAGGCGTCAGGGAAATAGGGTTCTCTTCTATCTCGACGACCTACTTATTCTGAGCAACTTGGGGGAAGCTGCGAGAAGGGACACCATAACGGTGATAAACCGTCTCTCTTTCCTGGGTTTTGTCATCAACTGGGAGAAGAGCCTCCCGCTCCCCGGCCGGCAGATAGTCTACTTGGGGCATTGCCTAGACTTAGCCGCCATGACAGCGATGCTCTCGCCTCCAAGGCGAGACGCCACCCTGTTGGCACTCGCCCGCTTTCGCGTTCTCAGAAACGTGACCGCGCTGTCCACCATGTGCCTGTTAGGGCTGATGGCAGCCGCCCATCCCGTGGTTCCCCTGGGTCGATAGTTACGTATTGTAACTCTAGATTCTATGAGTATAGGAGCAGCCTTTTAAGGCAATCACTATTGGGTTATCCCTAGGCGTGAGCCGTAGCACTGAAAAATTTGTAATCCCTGCCCACCAACAGCGTGGGTCTCAATCACGTCCACGGGCCTCAATCATGTCCGCAGTTCGCAGATATCGGCGGGCGCCGGCGGACGTTCTGCTCCCAATAAACAGCTTTTCTTCAGAATTGAAAGGACAATGAGGCCACTTCAGAATTGAAAGGACAATGAGGTCACTTAAGACACTTAAAAGGCTGCGTCTATACTCATAGAATCTAGAGTTACAATACGTAACTATGGTTCTATGTCGTATAGGCTTCGCCTTTTAAGGCTATCGCTCTTGGGTTAAAGGGCGAAGCACGATATTGTCTATGCCTCATTGGTCCCGATCAGTACCAGAAACACAGCTACATATGCACTAGTATCATGCGTCAGACGTAGCATAACATACGTCATGCGTCTAACGTCACGTCATCAACGAATAGCTCTAATGTGTCTGATAAGACACAAGAGCTCTCAGCATGAATATTTGACTCCACCTCACATTGTTTAATATGCGAGAGGAATAGTCACACAATCACAATCACTCTGACAAAGCACCTAGAACTGAGTGTGTCATAGAGAGGCGCGACATGTCTCTTAGGTAAAACCTAATAAAAGAGCATGGGGAAGCCCAGGAGGCTGCTGTGCAGATATCCTCCATAGGCATCCCTCTTTGCAGAGCGACAGAGGACGATATTCCTCTGGTCGAGTGAGCTCTGATAGTCTCAAGGCTCGATTCCACCGGAGGCGTACGCGCCGCGGCACGGCTGCGCCGCGGTCACCGCTGCTGATCGCTTCCACTCTAATCAATGAGACCATTTCAACCGGGCGCGCGGCGGAACGTTTCAGCCCAGGAGCGGCGGGCCCCGCCGTGGCGCTATCTTTCCGTCCAATTCTATTTTTGCCGCGAGCGGCTGCTAAACCGCGTCAATTTCGACAGAGCAGGTCGAGCCGGGCAGGAAGTGAAAAGTAAAATCCATAGAGCATCCGGTCAATTTTCAAAATAAAACACAATACTCAGCTCATGTAACTTCACATCAACATTATTACGTCATGACTGGTGGCACCAGGTCAGCATTCGATCAATCAAAGGGTCTCAGAGGGTCGGCAACATGGACGACGAGAGACTCATTGTCGAAGTTCAGCAACATGAAGTCATTTATGTACCAAATCATCCTTTTTATAAGGAAAATGTCAGAAAGGACAAAGCGTGGCATTTAATTGAAATAGTTTTGGGAGTGGAAGGTGAGTACATTAGGTTTAGGATTATCGCGTGATCTCGTGATCTCGCGTGAATACGGCTGGCTCGCAAGGCAGCGCTACGCTGCCATTATGCGCCCGGTAGGAATGGACGCAGGGCAGAGGACGCAGCCGTTCCGCGGCGCAGCCGTTCCGAGGCGCGTACGCGTCCGGCATAGGCGTCGATTACGCCGGGGACGCGTCCCCACCAGTTTTCGTAAAGACTAATTTTGTCCCCACCAGAAAAAAAAAGAAAAAAAAAAAGAAAAAATATATATATATCGTTTTTTAAAAATGAATGTTTATAGCACGAGACAGATGCGAACCAATCCACAAAAAAACGATCTGTATACGGCACACAAGCCAGCCGTCAACAATTTGCAACAATTATAACATTTGGATGAGTAGTTCTAGAATGGGGGAGGGGTGGGTGGTACGGTGGGCGGCTCCTTCTCTGTGTAATCTGAACCTGACTGCTTGCTGCGCACTTCCATGGACAATCTGCTGCGGTTGCAGCCTCATGCATTTGAGGAAAGGAGGTAACGTAACGTATCTATATTTATTCATGATGATGACAATCTGTACAAACTCCTTTGTCGTAGTTTGACCGAGGGCAGCGAACGATTTATCTTGATAGTTTCTATCATTGAAGCTATAGCCAACATTAGCTTCACTAAGTTCTGATTGACTTAGTTCCTCTCCCTGATCAAATGTAAACAAAGACAGAAGATTGATAACTTAATTGATTTAGCTCTGTCTTATTTATTTATTTTAAAATGCAGTGTTTTCTCCTTTTAGGAACTTGTTTCTGCCAACTCACCTCTTCATTGCCATCTACCAGTTCCTGCCTTTCATTAAGCTCTGATGTTCCTTATAAATAAATAAAAATGTGTTAACTCAATTGATTATGCCCTCTATTTTATGAGATTTATGTGGTGTGCAAACAAAAGTCTTGTAACCTTTATTGTAATGATTTGACCACTATGACGGTATGTTGGTTGTGGTATATGTTATCAATATTGTAATTGGTTTTTGACAAAATATTGGTTTGGAGTGTGCGGTTGCCTGGTACCATGGTTGTTACTTGGTACAAATAATATGGATGATTTACGACCATCTAGTGGGGAGTCTGAAAACTGCTAACGAAACGTCATTGAAGTGAAAATAAAATAAATCATTCGTACTGTTGTAAATTCAAAATGATGTAAATAGGAAAGCTAAACGTTGAAGCACATAGGGCAAAACACTCCAGTAGCACTAGGCATGCTAGCCAACAGTGTGTCGCGCTGGTAGAGGCTAGCTAGCTAAAAAAAACTCAAGAATTTCAATATATTTCTAGAATAAATATTAATTTAGCTGAGCTCATAAGACACTAGCACACTTACTGTGCATGTCAGCTTAAATTGCTTGGCTTTAAAAAAAAAGCTCTGATGTCCTGTCCACTCCTTTTTGACATTTTGCTGTATAATTAACTAGGTAGGATCAGAGAATGTCGGGCTCTGGTTGTATGGCTATCTCGTCTTTTTTCAGTTGTGACTAGATGTCCCCTCTGCGGCACCGTAGTTGTGGATTATTTTCGTATGAGGTGCCAGCCTGACTTGGACAATGAATGAGATATTAATACCAATACTCTATGGCTGGTATGCAATGATGAGGCATCAGACAGTCAATTAATTTTAGCCTGAATACATAGGTAAAAAGCACCAGACCGCTAGTACCATGGATGGACAGTGTCAGAGCGAAAACCTGTTGAACTAAATGGATGTGGTTAGGCAGCAGGCACGCAGGCTACACCGCGGGATACATCTGCAGACCACTGGCACGTTAATAAAGGTAAGATGCGATATTTATTGCTTAAGATTTGCTGGTACTTTGGCGAGATCTTTTGTGTTTTTTGCCCTCATGTGGTCAGCTGTTTTAACTTGAAATAGTACTACTAGCCATAGCCTCCAAGTAGCCTAATTTAAATTATCCAGTGTTAGCGTTCTTACGGTGTTGGGTATAGACTAGTGGAGATTACGATAGTGGAGTCGGTGGAGTCAGTCTCTTGTTGACTCAAAGTGACTTTTGGTCATTCGCTTTGCTTGAATTATGGAATGATTGTGTGTGTGTGTGTGGGGGGGGAGTGCATGGGTTTTGGTCAGGATGCCATGTAGATTGGATGGATGTGTGTTGTGAATTGAGAACAGCCAGCTCATGATGTGATATAAAGCGTTGAGATATAATTATTTTTTAGCTTTTTCGATCTTCACATTTGTAGTGCTGTGTGTATACGTTTGCCCCTTCTGAACTTAAACACGTAGGTAATAAGCCCCTCTTTGTTTATTTTGGTATAGCTCATGTCATGTCACGTCAACATTGAGTGCATCATGGAGCAGAACATTGTGGGTCATCATGTCCAATGCTTTTTGAAAACGCTTTCTTCATAAAACGTGTCAGACATAATTTTTTTGTAAAAATCTTATTAATTAGTAAGCTACACAGGTATCCCGTCTTCAGAACCTTTCATGACCTGCGCTAAAGAAAAATAAGGTGCATCCCCAGCACTTCTAAAAATGCATTCCAGATTGCGTCTCTGTCCCCACCACATTTCAAACCAAACTGACGCCAATGGCGTCCGGTGGAATCCCGGTGTCAGGCGGCTCTGCCCCCGCTGACACATAAGCCTGTGTGATAGCATCACACAGCCAATGCGACAGCTGTTTTTTTTCATCAGGGGGAGGCCCTGGGAATGTTCCCTGTAATGCACAAATAACTGTTGAGATTTGCGCAGAGCCTCCGTGCGCTTCACATAACAGACAAGCGCGCGTACGGGGCACAAGAGATGGGCTGTTGTCTCCTCCTCAGATTGATGAGGAGAGAGAGAGAGAAACCATTGAGTGTTATTACTCTTGATCTGAACGAGCTAGTAATACTCTTAAGTGTAAAAGCCGGGTTTTGGCGTAAATATGGCAAAACTGCCGTCCCCTTGTATTTTAAGACAAGAAGGGGCTACAGAGAGTGCAGACAGGTCGCTCACTCTCTTAGCTGACGCCAGGGCCAGCAGCAAAGCTGTCTTGGCTGACACAAACTTGAGGGGCACCCGGTCAAGAGGCTCAAATGGGGCTTAAACCAGTGTGCGCAGCACCAGTGTTAAATCCCATTGTGGAGTGAGAGAGCGCGTCACGGGTCTCTCTCTCCTCACAACTTTTAGGAAGTGCTTCATTAAGGGGTGACTAAAAACAGTTTTATTCCCGAAGCCTTCTTGGCATGATGAAACAGCAGCTGTGTACGTCTTAACCATGCTAAAGGCCAGCCCTCTTTCCATAAGTGTCTGGAGGAAAGAGAGCACGCGCGGCAAAGGGCAGGAGATGGGATCACAACCCCCCTCCATGCACCATTTCTGGAAAGCTGCCCATTTAGCCGAGTCACACGCTCTGGTGAAGTCAGCTCTAGCACCCTGGATGGTCCGTACGACCTCCTTGGAGAGGCCGAGACCCTCTAGGTGCTCGCGTTCAGCGGCCAGGCCCACAAGCGCTGGCCGATCTCTAGGTAATCTATGATTGCTCCCCCTGCCTGTGAGAGAGCGTCCCGCCGCCAACAGAGTTCCTTTGGCGGCCCCGAGAGCAGACGCTGGAGGCAGGGAGACCACGGTGCACTCGTGCGTTGCGGTGCTATGAGAATCATATACAGCCGCTCCTCTTGGACTCGGTCCAAGGTTTGGGGAATCAGGGGGACGGGTGGGAAAGCGTACAGGAGTGTGTTCGGCCACGGTCTGTAAGCGAACGCATCCACCCCGAGTGGGGGATTGTCCTTCGTGCTGAGAGAGAACCACAGCTCGCACTGTGTGTTCTCCCGCGGGGCGAATAGGTCGACCTCCGCCTTCCCAAACTCGCTCCATATCTAATTGATCAGATCGTGGCGCAGAGTCCAGACTCCATGTTGGAGACCCCTCCTCGACATTATGTCGGCCCGTCTGTTCAGGACCGGGGATGTACACTGCTCTGATGGAGAGCAAGTGCGTGTGCGCCCAGCATAACCGCTGTCTCGCTATGCTCAGCAGCTGTGCCGAGCGCACGCCCCCTTGGCGATTTATGTATACTGCTGTCGCCTTGTTGTCCGTGCGAATCATTACGGGTTGATTAGTCAAAATTGGGGAAAAGTGTTGACTCCCTTTCAACACAGTGAGGAGCTCCAATGCGTTTATATGCATGGTCACGGGGGGCGTTCAAACACCGCCCATTCCGTGAAACTCGCATGTTCCTCCCCAGCCCGACAGAGAAGCATCCGTGAACACTGAGATGTGTGACGTTGTTCTGCCCAACGGCACCCCTCTCGCGAGAGTTCGGGGATCGCCCCAGTGGGTCAAATCGGGGCCCACCGATAGCGGAATGGTCACTTTTGCGCCGCCGTTGGCGCACCGGGTCGATGCGCAGGCGAGAAAACCATTTCTGCAGCTGCCTCATGTGAAGCAGCCCAAGCGGCACCACCGTGTGAGCGGCTGACATCATGCCCAGCAGCCTCATGACATCACACTCTGTGAGGGGAGGGGGGAGCTTTTCTTTCAATTTATGGCGAAGCCTAAATTCGACAGGTGAATCAACAGCTTTTTTGTTTGAATAGCTGCTTCCTCCTTGGAGCGAGCCATCAAAAGCAGATCATCCGAGCCGTCTCCAGGCACATGGAAAACGTTTGTGGGGCTAGAGAATAGCCGAAACGGGAGACGGTTGTACTGGTAGTGTAACCTTTGGAATGACAAACGCAGGAATTTCCTGTGTTTGGGGATCACTGTGACGTGGAAGTAGGCGTCCTTCAAATCTATTGAGGTGAACCAGTCGCCCGGTTTTACACACTTGTCTGATTGTTAACATGTGAAACGGCCTCTCCGCGGTGCATTTGTTGAATAGGGCTAGATCGAGAATCGGTCTCAGCCCTCCTGTTTTTTGGGTACCAGGAAATAACGGTAATAGCATCCCTGCATTTCCTCTCCCTTCGGGACCGTGGAAATCACTTTTTTCGCTAGAAGCTGGAGCTCCGCCAAAAGTGACAGCTGTTGATCCTTGGATGACAGCGTTTTTCCACAATCCCGTTGAATCGCGGCGGAACAGAGGTGAACTGCAGGGTGTGACCCTTGCTGATCAGCCTGTCCATCCATTTGGCCAGGGTGCATGCGTTCAGCCATTCTGAGTAATGCTCTGAAAGCGGCTGTGCAGCCTCTTGTTTGGATGCGGCTGTCATGGAAACGAGCCACGCTTGAGCCCCTGCCGCCGCTGCAAGGGGAGGAGTCCTCCCCGCAAACCATGGGGAGCTCTGCCCGAAAGGGCTGGGTGTGTGTGTCATTAGCAGAGGCATGCCCTGCCTGCTCAGCTAGGGACAAGAGTGTAGCTTCCTCTCTCCTGAGCGTTGGGACTCGAGGAGGAATAACACTGTGACTGGGCAGCAGATTGCTGACACTGTGAACGAGCTGCGTGTCATTCGTAGACAGAGAGCTTGTTTTAACGGCTGTCTCGCCACGTGTCATGCCAGGCATGACGTGGTGAGGGGAAAGTAATAATAAGCAATAATACAAGGTTTATTGACGGCCTGCCTATGTGTGGGGGGGGATGCGTGTGAAACAGTTATGGCCGGGCCGGTAGGCTCCGGCGTTAACTGTGTGGGGAGAAAACAGCCGTATTTAGTAAAGAGGTGTTTTTCGCTGTCACACGTTTCTCCCTCGCCCCGTAATAACCGGTGCTCGTGGGACGGGACATCGCTCCATGAGCCCGCTGCCCGAGGCCTTTGCTGGCCACTCGCCGCAGCCTTTGATGGAGGTGGGCGGGGCTGGTAAGCCGGGCGAGGCTGCCTTTGTAAAGGTAATGAAGGTCTGGCTCGATCAATAATACGAGGTTTATTGACGGCCTGCCTATATGTGGTGGGAGTTGCGTGTGAAACAGTTATGGCCGGGCCGGCAGGCTCCGGCGTTAACTGTGTGGGGAGAAAACGGCCGTCTTTAGTAAAGAGGTGTTCCCCGCTGTCACATGCTCCTCCCTTGCCCCGTAATAGTCGGCGCTTGTGGGGCGGGACATTGCACCATGAGCCCGCTGCCCGAGGCCTTTGCTGGCCGCTCGCCGCAGCCTGCGATGGAGGCGGGCGGGGCCGGTCAGCCGGGTGAGCCTGCCTTCGTAAAGGTAATGAAGGGCTGGCTCGATCAATAATACGAGGTTTATTGACGGCCTGCCTATATGTGGTGGGAGATGTGTGAGAAACGGTTATGGTCGGGCCGGCAGGCTCCGGCGTTAACTGTGTGGGGAAAAAACAGCCGTCTTTAGTAAAGAGGTGTTTCTCGCTGTCACACACTTCTCCCTCGCCCCGTAATTGCCTTCGCCGGCGCTTGTGGGGCGGGACATAGCCCCATGAACCCGCTACCCTGGGCCTTCGCTGGCCTCTTGCCGCAGCCTGCGGTGGAGGCGGGCGGGGCTGGTAAGCCTTGGAGCCAGGAGGAGGAGCTGCCGGCGGCGCCGCGACAGTGACTGTCGGGGGCCTATGGCGGCGACGGGGGCTTGGAGCGGAGCGCTGCCGCCCGGGTGGATGCAGAGGGCGGGAGACGTGTCTCCGGAATTTCTCTGCCTCCTCGGAAGCGGCTTGCATGTCATCCAACATAGATGACAGACAGGGCCCGAACAGCACGTCCGGGCTGACGGGGCACTCCAGTAACTGTCGCCTCATCGGCTCAGGGATGCTTGGGATCTGCCGCAGCCACAGGTTCCTCTGCATGAGGTGCTGCCATGCCGCCGTCCGGGCCGCTGCCACCGCGCCGGTGGAGCAGAGGCAGAGGATGACACCGGTGGTTTTGCCACGTCGACTGCCTGTTCGGCCTGAGGTTCAGCCGCCATGGTGGAGATGTTATGTGCCAGCAGGGCGATGTTATTCTTAACAGCCTCTTGCTGCATCATACACCGATGCGCTGTAAGCTTGGCCGTCAGCTGGTCTTTGGGAGTGGGGCAGCGGTCGCTGAGCCCCGGCTTCACTCCAAAGACACAGAGCGGGATCCAGCGGTGGTACCGCCCAGTAACCCCGGTCTGTCAGACACTCCTTCTTCCTGACATGGATAAATGTTTTCACCGGGGCCCCGAGCCTCCCGGGCTCCGCCGCAGCCCCACTGAAGTACGGGCTGATGGCGGGAAAACAACTGCCAGATCGGGTCGAGACGGGCGGGGCGTGTCGCGGCCTCGAGCCCCCAGATGCCACGGAGCTGGTCCGGGCGTTGGGGGTCCTGAGGAATGGGCACCGCATGGCCAAGGTTTGCGGCTGCCCTGGTGATAATGCCTGGTAGCTCTGCCACCAAAGCTCCAACCACTGTAAGTGAGGTGGCGGCAGAGACGGGCAATGCTGCTGCCCCGGGCCTCTCCGTTCGGAGAGGGGGAGCTGGGGGAGTCGTCCCCCTCCTCGTCGCGGTCGGAGTCGTCCGACTCCAAGCTCACAAGGAGAGAGAGGGCATCGTCGAGCGGGACAGTAAAGTCGTCGCCCATTCAGCAATGGCGGCGGCAGTGTCGGCGAGAGCGCCAAGACAGCATGTTGATGCCCAAGGCAGCCCTTGCACACCCCATGGCCGTCATACGGCAAGATGCTTCCCGTGTTACATGTCTTGCAGATGCCGTTCGTCGTTGAGTCCATTATATCTTTTTATTTACTTCAGTATGCTACAGGATCGACCTGAAGAAAATGGGAGCAGAACGTCCGCTGGCGCCCGCCTATGTCTGCGAACTGCAGACGTGATTGAGGCCCACGCTGTTGGTGGGCGGGGATTTTCAGTGCTACGGTTCACGCCTAGGGATAACACAATAGCGATAGCCTTAAAAGGCGAAGCCTATACGACATAGAACTGCTCTTTATGCGCAGACTCCAGCGGTGGTTTGCTCGCCAACGGTTGTATCCCGTGTGACACAAGCTCAGGGTGCTCCTCCTACCCCAGACCTGGAATAGTCGGGAAACCCCCCCGCCTTACGTTTTTTTGACTGGGGTCCAGCAGGAGTATATTGATTGGGCTCCGCTCGAAGCTTAACCTTAAAACTAACTTCACGGGAGAATGTGCGCAGCCCTAAGCAAACTCAGACCCATGCGTACGCATGGTTTGGAGGAAAAGGAGAATTTGCGACACAGTCGGTGTGGTGGTGAACTGAAGTCAGACAGAAGAAATGTAGAGTGAGAAGAACGATTATGTTTTATCATCGCCCTTTATAAGTTTAATTTCAACCCGTATCATGCGTTAAATCTATGTACTCAGAATAATTTAAGTCAACTGTGTTATTTCTCAGTTATAACTCCAGAAACATCTACTTAGAATCTAAATGAAAATTCTGAATGAAAATTCTCTATATTTAATCCCGTCACTACATACTGTCCACTGACGGCGCGACTGCATGGAATAAAGCATCTGTCCAAAATGCGTCAATAACATCATATTTTTATGTGACACTGTAAACACATAATCAATTGTCAATTAAATCCTAAGTATGGAAAACCAAGCCACATACTCCTCATCACAATCGTTATATTATTGTCCGTTCCTCTTGATGCTTTTCATGACAAATCAGGCATTAAAAAGGGGTTATGTTCAAGAACATTTTACGTGGGTGATTACAAACTGATTATCCAAGGTGTTCTCGGTCAGTCTTATTACCGTAACCCTATAAATACAGCGGTGAGCCCCGTGCGTAATGCTGCACCATGGCACTGCTGGCACTGCTGGAGGACCATGCAAATAGGATTTGGAGGGAGAGGGTCTTCAGGGACCATAAAGATTTATTGGTACATAAAAATATGTACCTATATGTCAGACCACTTCACTTTTAATTCTGGGACTGTGCGCTCCGTGCCACTGACAGAGTTCACTGCTGCAGCAACATGTCCACTGTCATTTTTGTTGTTAGTGATCCCAATCCTGTGACCGCCGAACAAAACTACTTTTCGGGCCTCCACCCCCCCCACAAGTGTTTCCACTCAACCGCTGGGAAATTTTGCTTTTTTGCTTTTCTCAGTCCTTCTGCCATTGTTTCCGACAAGACATAATACTTGCATCTGAGTCTGTTTTATATGCAGATCGCATTCATGAGGTTGTTTGCATTGACCATTTATAGTTAAAAAGTGGCGTGTACAAGGCGGAACGTGAAGCTGATTCAGCTGCGAACACTTGTAGGCACGCAAAACTTGGCTTTTGGGCGTACGTACACCTATAGAAACGATCCCATGCACAGTTTTCTAAATGAGACCCCAGGTCTTTGTTGCTAAATTCTCATCCCATGCTAAAGGGGTTGCCATCCTAATTCACAAGTCAATTCCATTTCAGGTCAATAATTTAATAACAGATTATCGCTGCCTGTGTGCTTTTATTTGTTGTTTCTACGTTACTATCACATGCTTTTATTTTGGTACTCCCGGACCGAAAGTCCGCGACCTTGTACGGAGCAGACAATAACATGTGACGTCAGAGATCCATATAGCTCCGCAATTATAAGGATTTCCCTGTATGTGATAAGCACATACGGAGAAATGTTGATCTTAATGGTAACCAGGACTCCTCCCACAATCAATCAAGGAAAATAATCCTTAACCTCATGGAAGAGTCGGGCCTTTGCGATGTTTGGAGGGAGCGTAACCAGAGCCCGTCTACGAAGAGCCTGGGCACTCCCTATACGCCCCATTGTACCGATTTTGGTTGTAGTTCCATGAGACAACCACTGGGGGTGATCGCGGGCGAGTCCAGATTGAATGGGAGTCTATGGGGCTAAACGGCTAATTATGCCTCTTTCACCTGCTTGTCGTTGAAATATCGCAAATTTTATTGTAGATTCCGCAAGTTCAATATAGATTATGGTTCAAAAGTCAAATGAGTGAGTACTTATGTCCTTTCGATTTCGTACAGTTTGGGCCGTTGTTGGCCATACACGCTAGCATTCTGCTAATGAATGCTGATTGGTCAGGGACGGACTTGCGACTGATTACGACCAGAGACCCCTCTTACGGCATCTGAAGCTGAAGAGCAATCAGAAACGTGTTAACTCAATTTTTGAGTATTGTATTTATATTTTCCTGCAGGTCCTTTTATTTTTTAGATAGTATGCAGTGTTTCCCACACATTGACGAGACTATGGCGGCCCGCCATAGTCTAATTTCGGCCGCCATAGTCTCTGCGTGCACATGAATTATTATTATTATTAAAAAAAAAAAAAAAAAATTTTTTTTTTTTTTTTTTTGCTCAGGCGAAGTTTGAAGACATACCCCCCCCCCCCCGTCAACAATCGCTCCATACCCCCCCCCCCCCCCCCCCCCCCCCGGTCAACAATCGCTCCATACCCCCCGTACCCCGTCAACAATCAACAATCGCCCCATACCAGCCCCCTTCCCCCCCCCCCCATAGTCTCCAAAATTTCTGTGGGAAACACTGAGTATGTATGGTGAAAGTACATGGGCATAAATGGAATTTCTTCCATTTCTTGTGTTCAATGTTCAATGTGTTATATACATGGTAGGTACGGTATGACCACCTTAAATAATACAGTCAATATCCCGCTCAATATCATTTAATCTGTCATTGTCTATTTTTCGAAAATAAAGATAGTTTAAAAAAGAAATGCCTCGTAAATGTGCAATGATAAACTGCACTTACAGTGGAAACGGATTGTCCGTCTTTTCGTTTACCAAGGACAGAAAAAGGTAACGTTCTTGCTTGCTCCTGTATGAATGGTCCTACTCCTAGGCTACCTGAGGCTTCACCTGGTAAGGAAAGTTGCGCTGGAGCCCGGGTAATATCGCACATGGTTTATTCAAGTTGCGCGCTAGACATTCTCTAAAGTGTCGAGACTCAAGCACTTAACTTACCTTAACCGATTGTTCCATACAAATGGTTAGTTAACGATTTAACAACTTCAACATCTGCTATTACAGTCGTTATTTTTTTGTAGGACTTGGGCTAATGACCTTGCACAGAGGGAAAACCATCTACACCATTTGTCATTGATTTCTATTCATTCACTGATCTTTACAGATGGCTTTGTTTTAAGCCATTGAATATACCGTAATTGCTCTGCCATGCAACACATTATAAGCTACACATGTTTGTTAAATGAGAAATATGGTCTGGGTCACATTGAAACAGTAACAGTTGTATAACAGTAATTATACAAACATTATACCAACATTGCAACAGGCAAGTTTATTCAAACATTACACTAACAAGAACACAATAAGAACAGTAACTTATAAAAGAAAAGAGAAATGATTTAACAACACTGAACATACTGAACAGAGGCAGGGGAAAAGGACAGAGGAAGAAGACTTGTCCGTTGTCACAGCATCAAGGTCCGACTGTAGAGATCAAGAAAGGAAGAGGCATGAGGAGAACAACAGAACACTGCTCTCTAGCAGGTTGTTTACTGATGTAAACTAAATTGATGCAGTCTTAAAATTATGATTCTAATCCAGGTTTCTATTTAGGAGAAAGAAATGGCTCATAGTCGTTACTAAAAAAAAAAGCTTTATCATCGGCACTAGTGAGGATTAGAAAAAACACACTCTGTAAGTAACATACATATGTAAAACACTCGCGCATTTCTTTTTTTTACATTAGCTCACTAAAACTCTAACTAGCGCAAAACAAAAGCCTTACCTCCAACAGCTGGTGTTATCGTTGCGGGACAAGGGAAGTGCTTTAGAAACTGCCGTAAAGCAGTACCTCTGACAGTATTACAGTGTGTGACGTCATCGCATGTTTTTTAACGCCTTTTTAGAACAGATACGTGACCTTAAAAAATGCAATATTCAGCTGAGTTTATTATCTTAGCCCCACCCTTTGATAGCAACTTTAAAATTACTTGACAAAAAATTACATCGTGAGAAAAGTGGATTCTGAGGATAAAACCCCGTTGGCCCCCATTCATTCTGGACTCGCCTACGAGCGCCCCGCGTGGTCAAAGATTATTACTGCAACCAGTCCAGAAAACCGGAACTAACCCGCGAGTGCCAGTTCTCCTCATATTAGACATTCTCTGGCGTAACCCAGACAAGAGAGAATTTTCATGTTATACGACTACGCATAAGACGTTCTCAAGACTGGATTTTTGTTCTCTAAAACTTTAGTACCAAACGTGAAATTTATTTATTACAATAGCATAATCATCTCTGATCATGCTACAGTATCTATTGAGTACAGTGCTACCAAATAATTCTGTGGATCCCTCAGATAGAAATTTGATACTAAATGGTTGCAGGATCACAAATTTATTTGCTTCATTGACCAACATATAGATTTGTTCTTTCTCGTCAATACCACTGAAACTTCTTCTTTAATTAGATGGGAAGCTTTTAAGGCGTATATCAGAGGCCAGATAATTAGTTATACCAGCTTTAAATCTAAACAATTCAAGAACAAAATGATGGAAATTGAAAACCAAATTAAAGAGCTGGAAAGTGAGGTCATAATGGGGGGATGGACTTCCCATCGACATATTGAAAACTTTTAAAGATAAGCTGCTGCCTACCTTTTTGGACAGGCTTGAAAAAGCATTCAAAACAAATTTCTTGTCACCTTCTCTCTCTAAAGCCCTTATTATGAACATTCTGAAGCTTGGTAAACCGCGATCTTAATGTCATAGCAAAGAGGCTGGACCATCTCCTGCCTGGTCTAATTCATGTAGACGAAAATTGTTAGAGGCATACAGGCGTTTCAAAATTTAAGAAGGGTGCTCAATGTTGTTCATAACGAAAAGGAAAGATAAGATGCGGCCATTCTATCCCTTGATGCTGAAAAAGCCAGATTCAACAGAGTTGAATGGCCGTTATTTGACAGGGGTGCCCATTGTCACCTCTCTTATATGTCCTGTCGATCGAACCTCTACCAATGACTATCAGATCTCACCCATTAATAATAGGAGATACAATTGGAAATTATGAACACCGTCTGGGCCTCTTTGCTGATGATATTGTTATTTTCATGAGACAGTTAGCGCAATCCATCACTTAAACAACTGTTTGAGACTTTTGGAAGTATCTCTGGTTATAAGGTGATTAACACAAAATCTAATATTACATATTTTTAGGAAAACTAAGAGGTACAATCCCCCATTGGTGAATACATTTCATAACTCGCCCCATGGCTTTACCTATCTAGGAATAACGCCTACGAACTATGCCCCAATTTTAAAATCTATATCAGAATCCCTTTAAAAGATGGTCAGAGCTTCCCATTTTTATGATTGGCCATGTCAACATTATTAAGGTGAATATCTTACCAAAACTTTTATATTTATGTAGCCCTATGGGAATTTAGGGTTAACTATTTTTATTTTTTTATTATTTTATTGTGTTTATTTTACTTCCATACGTGTTTTTATAAATGCTAAAGATGTTTAAATAATGTTTACATGCACTACAAAATGTGTTAGTTTGGATTCATGTACCTTCAGTAGGAACCAATCAGAGGTCGGGGTGAGAGGTTTGGGTGAGAGTTCGGGACGGGAGCGAAAGGGCGAGAGAGGAGAGAGATGGACACATGAATCGCATTAGGAGTTTGGTAGAACACCAAGTTTTAATGTGTTGCTTTTGAGTGCTTTTGAACACACGGACAGTGCGGTTTGGACAAGTATTCCTAAGTGACTTTGGTAGCGTTTATGTTCGGTGGTGAAGGGCTCGGCTAGAGTTTTCACTGACTAGAGAACGGCTAATTAGCGCGAGCTAGCCCGAGCATCCAGACCTGTTGCCCATTAGCAGCCTGCTCGGCTGACACCAGGGCAATTATTATACGAGCTCAGTCTCTTCTGGACTTCTCTGCTGAGCTGTGACGACGGTCTCATTCACCAGCAGCGATAGGACCGCGCTGCCACGTCGTGGCCGAGGACGAAGACCAACCCTAGCAGTGAGTTACTTTGTTGGCATTGACGTGAAGCGGCCAACGTGTTTTAAGCCTCACCGCTCCCAAGCGACGCTACAGGCCTGCAACGTTGCCTCTGACTCTGACGTGTGTTTGGTGTTTATTCCATTTCGTGGGATTTATTTAGTTTTAGGTGTGAAAAGTGGGTAATATTGTATTGAACCGTGTTTCATTTCCCTTGAAATTGAACTTTCAATTTAGAGTTAATATAATATGTGTTATGTGTCAAGGTCAATGTATTGTGGTGACTCCTACCCCCCGGGGAGTCTGGGTAATAGGTTAATCATAATGTTTGGGGAAAAGGGGTTTTATTGTCTTTAGATAACTTGTTCTATTATTAGGTTAAGTGGGGTTAACGGGTTTGGGTTCTTTATTGTTTGTGTGTTAATTGTGATGTGTAGTGTGATCGGGACCATTAGTGAGTGTTGTGTGTGTTGGTCAGGTGTGCCGTGTTTTCTGTTGTGTGTTTGAATAAAGGCAGCTCTCGGGGTCGTGCGGTGTATTGAGGCACGAGAGTTGCACCGCCATTTAAACCTGGGCTCCCGTCTCGTCCTTCCCGCGCTGCTCGCCACATTGGTGTCAGAAGTGGGATGTGGCCTGCGCATGCGCGTGGGGATTTGAGTTTCGCGGTCAAGCCCATGGATAACGCACCCTGCGCTATGCGAGCGCAGCGCCCCCCTGTAGACACGACCGGAAGGCCCGGAGGACCGGCAGCTGCCCACCGCCCCAGGACAGCGGTTAGGCTGCCGAAGTTCACCGGGGTAACGCAGTTGGAAGCATACCTCGCCCAGTTCCGGCTTGCAGCGTGGCACAACGAATGGGGTGCCGAGGAGGCGGTTGTCCACCTTGCCCTGGCGTTGGAGGGGACGGCAGCACGGGTGCTGCTCGACCTGGACCAAGCGGACCAGCGAGACCTTCAGGCCCTGATCCAAGCATTGGAGAGGCGGTTGGGTGAACGGGTCTCCAGCAACGAGAGCAAGCAGTTGCTGGCTTCTCACCGCCGCAGGGAGGAGGAGAGCCTGGGCGTCTACGCTGCTGACGTCCAGCTCTTGACCCGACGCAGCTACCTGGAATTCTCCGCGGCTACACGGGAGGCCCTGGCGCTCCACGCTTTCCTGCGGGGACTGCAGCCGGAGAGTCTGGGGCAGCATGTCCGCCTCACCGCGCCCCAGACCCTCGATGCGGCTCTGGACCAGGCAGAACGGGCTGAGGTGGAGCTCTGCCGCCGTCCTGATGGTGCATCCGTGGACGCGGCTGGGGCAGCGGCCGCCCCCGGCACAAAGAACGTGGAGGTGAAGTCCAGGCAGCGGAAGGGCCGGGTCCGGACGGCCACCCTTCCCGCCACCGAGACGGCTGAGGCTTCCCGTGCACTTTGGCGGCACGACAGGGCTGACCTTGAGCCGCAGCAGTGTCGGCAGCTTAGGCTGGTCGAGGACTGTGGGTGGACGGGGCAGCGTGCCACCCACCCTCGTCCCAGCCGCCGGCCACGGCGGCTGGGAAGGCCAGACGTCGGAGGGCGGCGGAGGATGGGGTGCCCGAACGGCGCTCCAGAGCCCCCCTACAGCAGAACCTGGTGGGGGCCCCGAAAGAGGTGGTCCCCGACCACACCCCCAGGTCCTCTGCGGACAGTTGGAGACGGGCGTCCCAACCCGAGAGGAAGGCTGCACCACAATGGGGCCGCTACTGGCCGGGGCCAAGGCGGCGGCGCCGGCCCCCTGAACACTCGGGACTGTGCATTGGGTGTTGGGGTCGTCGGGACGTCTGACCCCTAAGGTGGGGGCTGTGTGGCGACTCCTACCCCCCGGGGAGTCTGGGTAATAGGGTAATCATAATGTTTGGGGAAAAGGGGTTTTATTGTCTTTAGATAACTTGTTCTATTATTAGGTTAAGTGGGGTTAACGGGTTTGGGTTCTTTATTGTTTGTGTGTTAATTGTGATGTGTAGTGTGATCGGGACCATTAGTGAGAGTGTTGTGTGTGTTGGTCAGGTGTGCCGTGTTTTCTGTTGTGTGTTTGAATAAAGGCAGCTCTCGGGGTCGTGCGGTGTATTGAGGCACGAGAGTTGCGCCGCCATTTAAACCTGGGCTCCCGTCTCGTCCTTCCCGCGCTGCTCGCCACAGTATGTTTGGTTTGGTTAATTAATATATTTCTATATAAATTGTCTAAACTGACTGATCTTGAATATTTCTATGTTATTTGGGTGTTTTGATATTGATAATCAGTGAGGAAACAAATGGTTAAGGGGTAAAAAGCATAATTTAAAAGTAAAAATTCATTATAGGAACAAACATTAGCATTGCATTAAGCGACATGCATTTAGTGCATTGATTAACATTAGAGAGAGTGATCTCTCACACACAAAATTATTCGGGAGCTCGCCTCAATATTCATAGCTAAGGGCAGCTAGGTGTGCTACATTTATTCCAATGTATCCCTTTGCAGCCCCCATCAAATCTATTCCCCAAATTGAAAGAAATGACAACAAACTTTATTCGGAACAATAAACACCCAAGGCTTAGACTCACCCTACTTTACTTGCCATTCGAAAGAGGAGGATTCCAAGTTCCAAACTTTGTCTGGTATTATTGGGCGGTCCAGATTAGTGCAGCAATGTACTGGTTCTCAGACAATCCCACAATACCCTGGGTCGCAATAGAAAACGCCACTACATCTCCTCTCCCAATAAAGCTCTATCTTTACTCTAATACATTGAAAAACCTGCTTAAAGACACTCATAGCCCATTTGTCAAGAATCAGAATCAGAATCAGAAAAGGTTTATTGCCAAATACATTTACACATATTAGGAATTTGTCTTGGTATTCGTATTCGTTGCGCACAATCTTAACAAACAGTAAACAATAAAGCAAGTATTGAATAATAAGTACTTAAAAAGATAAGAGTAAATAAAAAATAAAAATAAATAAATAGAGTTACTCTATATACATATACATATGCACCGTAATAAGATAATAAGATAAGATAAGAATATATGTACAATTGTGCGTGATGGTGAAAGTAGTGCAAAACTCGTTGTCATCATAAGGCCTAAAAAGAAAAAAAGTTTGGTTCCTGTTGGTTGTCAGTTGAGTTTTTTATTTTTTCCAGCGGCAGCGAATGATAGGTAGGTTGTTTTCATTTAAAAACGAGAACATTCGCTCATCCTTGTACAGAATGAAGAGGTGCTGTACCAAAACGTAATTATAGCTTGCATAATTATTTTATTTTTTTAAAGCTCATAAAATAATTTGGGTCGCACATAAATTGACAGGGTCGGTCGGAAACCGGAACCAAACAATATTTTTTTTTAGGCCTAGGCAGATGACTGTGGGTGTTGATGGGGAAAGGGGGGGTAGTGTGTGTGTCAGTGTTAGTGGGGGTCCGGGGCCGTTGTTGATGAGGCCAGTTGCAGACGGGAAGAAACTGTTTTTGTGGCAGGAGGTTTTGGTCTTGACAGACAACAACCTCTTACCGGAGGGGAGGGTGTCAAAGATGGTGGGAGAGGTCCAACATGATCTTCCTTGCACGCCTCAGTGTCCTGGAGGCATGCAGGTCCTGGAGGGACGGCAGGTTGCAGCCGATCACCTTTTCAGTATATCGGATGATACGCTGCAGTCTGCTCCTGTCTTTGACGGTAGCAACAGCATACCAGATGGTGATGGAGGAGGTGAGGATGGACTCTATGATGGAGGTGTAGAAGTGCACCATCATGGCCTTTGGCAGGTTGAACTTTTTCAGCTGCCGCAGGAAGTACATCCTCTGCTGTGCCTTTTTGGTGATGCAGCTGACGTTCTGCTGCCAATTGAGGTCCTGTCTGATGACTGTGCCCAGAAAGCGGAAAAACTGTGCGGTGTTGACTGGGGAGTCACACAAGGTGATGGAGGAGGGTGGGGCTGCGTTCTTCCTGAAGTCCACAACCATCTCCACTGTCTTTAGAGCATTGAGCTCTAGGTTGTTTTGGCCACACCAAGACACCAGGTGGTCAATGTCCCACCTGAGAGCGAGGAGAGCTTGTCCTGTAGCAAAGTGGGGATGATGGTGTTGAAGGCAGAGCTGTGATCCACAAACAGGATCCTGGCGTAGGTTCCTGCTGAGTCCAGGTGCTGGAGGATGAAGTGGAGGGCCATGTTTACAGCATCGTCCACAGACCTGTTGGCTCTGTAGGCGAACTGAATGGGGTCCAGGAGAGGGTCCGTGATGGATTTGAGGTGCGACAGGACAAGGCGCTCAAGGAATTTCATGACCCCAGAGGTCAAGGCGACTGGTCTGTAGTCTTTGAGTTCTTTGGGCCTTGTTTTTTTGGGGATGGGGATGATAGTGGAGGATTTAAAACAGGCTGGTACATGGCATGTCTCCAGCGAGGTGTTAAAAATGTCTGTAAATACTGGAGACAGCGGATCTGCACAGTGCTTGAGGGTGGAGGGGGAGACAGAGTCCGGTCCAGCTGCCTTGCGGGGTTTCTGCCTATTGAAGAGTCTGTTGACATCCCTCTCCAGGATAGAGAGAGGTGACGGGGGGGGGGGGGGGGGGGGGGGGGGGGTTTCCGAGGTAGGCAGGAGAGGGAACGCCTGGGCTCCTGTTGAGGTGGGGGAGGAGGGTGTGGTGAATGGGGGAACGGGGGATGGTAACAGGACTGCATTGTCTTTCAAATCTGCAGTAGAACTTGTTCAGGTCGTTGGCCAGGTGAGGGTCGTTGATGGAGTGGGGAACAGACGGTTTGTAGTTGGTGAGCAGTCTCAGATCCTTCCAGACAGACGCTGGGTCGTTATCTGAGAACTGCCGTTGGAGTCTCTTTGAATACGAGAGTTTAGCATCTTTCACTGCCTTGCTATACCTGTATTTTGACTCCTTAAACTGGTCTTTGACTCCGCTCCGAAACACCTTCTCCTTTGCCAACCTTAGCTGTCCAAGTTCTGCTGTGAACCAGGGTTTGTTGTTGTAGCTTACCCTGCTGCGAGATGGTACACAGCTGTCTTCACAGAAGCTGATATAACATGTCACAGCATCAGTGTACTCATCAAGACTGGCAGACCTGAAAATATCCCAGTCAGTGCAGTCCAAGCACGCCTTAAGATCCTCCACAGCCTCACTAGTCCACTGCTTAGACGTCCTCACAACAGGTTTACAGAGTTTTAACTTCTGCCTGTATGCAGGAATCAGGTGGACCATGACGTGGTCAGAGTGTCCCAATGCAGCGTGTGGGGACGGGGTGATAGGCCTTCTTTAAAGTTGTGTAACAGTGATCCAGCGTGATCTCCTCTCAGGTTGGGCACTTAATGAGCTGGCGGTATTTGGGAAGTTCATGGCTGAGATTTCCTCTGTTAAAGTCACCGCCGACATTAACAAAGGAGTCCGGGTTAGTTCGCTCCACATCCAGTATCTGATCGGCACGCTGACGTTGTGCCTCCTGCACGTTGTTTTGCGGTGGAATATCAACGCCGACCAGAATGAACGAAGCGAACTCACGGGGGGAATAAAAGGGTTTACAGTTTATAATGTGGGTTTCCAGAACAGGAGAACAGTGCTGTAGCATCACTGTAACATCTTGACACTAGCCGCTGTTGAGGTAGAAACAGATCCCTCCACCCTTCGTTTTGCCGGAGACCTCCGTGTCGCGGTCCGCTCTGAACAGCTGGAAGCCTGCCAGCTGTAGCGCAGAGTCCGGTGTTGATCCACACAGACAAGTTTCCGTGAAGCACAAAACAGAAGATGAAGAAAAGTCTCTGTTCCTCCTCACCAGTAGCTGAAGCTCGTCCAGTTTATTGCACAGTGATCTGACGTTGGAGAGGAATATTCCGGGTAGCGGAGTGCGTTGTCCGCGTTGGCGGAGCCGCACGAGCGCCCCGGCTCGTCTCCCTCTCCTGCGCCGTCTCGCTGCATGAACAAAGGTGAGCACAGATTTGACAAGATTGTCAATGAGCAAGTGGGGAAACAAATCCACAGAAGTTGATTCCCCGATGTTCATGAGCTCTTCTCTGGTGAACGAACTCCGGGTATTGAGGCAAAACACTAAAATAACGAACAAAACTAGACAAATCGCTGCGCAGCGAAGTACCGAGGCGGCCATTCACGGCCCCATCTTATACAATAAGAGTATGCTATAAAATTCAATCTTACTGTAGCCCTGTGCTATATCTTCCTTTAATTTTCTTTAAGTTAAAAGGTGTTAATAAATGTTTAATGGTTTTGAGTGCATTATGCCGAATGTTTTATTTTCCTATGGCCTGTATTTTATTTTCATTTGAATATGTACGTTTTGGTTGTTTTCTTAATGTGACCTTTGAACCGGAGGGTTAAAAGGTCGGCAGCTCGGCAGCTGGGGAAAAGGAGGTGTGAACCAGGAAGAGTACGGACGGCTAGTCCGAGCTCGTGATCCATCTATACCTTAGATTTATACAGGCGAATAATACTCTGTCTAGGATATAGACCGGAGATATACTGTTTATGGTTGTCGGTTAGATAACCACCAGATCAGTGGTTGTGTATAGTTTTGATGTTCTTCTGAGGTTTGCTGGAGATGCTGAGCCTGCCTCCAGACGTGGACGCGGCAGAAGGCTGAGTGCGGTTGTTTGGATAAGACGCCAGCATGAGGGTCTTGCCGGTCGTTTTGGATAAAACGCCAGCGTGGACCAGTCGACCCGAGGACCGCGACTGTCCGCTCGCTTCCACACGCACACACACACACTCCTCCAAGTGAGGTGAAAGGTACATTTGTTTGTTTGTTTGTTTGCTCCTGTGTGTGAAGCGGCCGTTCTGTTTTTGGCCTCCACGTACCAAAGCGACGACACAGGCTTGCAACGTGGGGATAAATAGTTTGTGCCGGCATAGGACTGTATTTTGCTTTGTACATTATCTTTCCAAAATGCATTTGATTCCACGTGTGAATTGGTTTACCTGTGGGTCGATGCACCGAATGATGCATGTTGATGTTTAACGTGTTAATACAATGAAACCTATCTTTCATAGTCAATTATGTGTGTTTTTATTGTGATTACCATGCCAGTGATTCCTGTTCATTAGGGGTTTAGTTGTACAATACTCTACGAGACACTACAATACAACTAAACATAAAATCGGGTAGATTACCACAGACAGGGTGTGGTCAGTTTAATGTGAACTTGGGAGCGTCCCAGTTAACTTTTGGGTTAATTAGAAGATCATGTCCATAGCCATGGCATGGGGGCGCTACATTACTTTAAAATGGAACCAGATATATCAGGCTTTACACCGATTTGGGGAAAACTGCAGATTTTCTCCAGGCAAAAGTGACCTGGGGTCTCATTTATAAAACTGTGCGTGGGATCGTTACTAAAAGTGTACGTACGCCCAAAAGCCAGGTTTTGCGTGTGCCAAAAAATATTCAGACTTATAAAACCCTGCGTACGCACACCGTACGTAATCTTTGCTTTATAAATCACAGAGTGCCTACAAGTGTGCGCAGCTGAATCAGCTGCACGTTCCGCCCTGTACACGCCCCTTTTTAACCATAAATGGTCAATGCAATCGACCTAATGAATGCGTTCTGCATATAAAACAAACTCAAATGCAAGTATCATGTCTTGTCGGAAACAATGGCAGAAGGACTGAGAAAAGCAAAAAAGCGAAATTTCGCGGAGGTTGAAGTGGAAACACGTGTGGGTGAGGTGGAGGCCCGAAAAGTAGTTTTGGTCGGCGGTCACAGGATTGGGATCACTAACAACAAAAAGCAGAGTGAGTGGCAACATGTTGCTGCAGCAGTGAACTCTGTCAGTGGCACAGAGCGCACAGTCCCAGGATAAAAAAATAAGTGGTCTGACATAAAGGTACATATTTTTATGCACCAATAAATCGTTATGGTCCCTGAAGACCCTCTCCCTCCGAATCCTGCCATCCTCCAGCAGTGCCATCAGTGCCATGGTTCAACATTACGCACAGGGCTCACCGCTGTATTTATCGGGTTACGGTAATAAGACTGACCAAGAACACCTTGGATAATTAGTTTGTAATCACCCACGTAAAATGTTTTTGAACATAAGCCCTTTTTAATGCCTGATTTGTCATGAAAAGCATCAAGAGGAACGGACAATAGTGTCACATAAGAATATTATGTTATTGACACATGTTGGACGGATGCTTTATTCCATGCAGTCGCGCCGTCAGTGGACAGTATGGAGTGACGGGATTAAATATTTTCTTTCATTTCTCGTCAAGTTAGTTTTTTATGGATCACAACCTTGGCGTGGAAAGTCACGTACGCAAATTTCCCCGTTTTGTGCAGACGCAACGGTTATATAAAGACCCCTGGGCTTTAAATTGTGGGCACAGAGAGGGATTAGTAAAGTTATGGATATGTACAATGAGAATTACTTGCTTAATAGCTTTGATGATTTAAAACTAAATCCCTTCAAAACATGAAAATTAAATACACTTTCTTTAAAGGTCCCATGACATGCTATTTCATGTATTCTTTAATATAGGTATTAGTTGGCAACTAACACAGTATTCAAAGACGTTCCCGAAATTCAGCCGTGGTGCAGAGTTACAGCCACTCCGAGCCAGTCGCACATTGAGCTTCCCCCAAATGCGCTGTTTTGGTGTCTGTAGCTATAATGCAAATGAGGAGGAGCAAGGCGGGTCAAGGAGGAGGGTGGGGGTGTGGCCCTGAGCAGCTTGCAGCCACGATACCATGCGCTCTGTTTACAGTGGATGTATCGCAATGGCGAGGCGCACAGCCTTTAGCCGTGTTCTGTAAATATTCTAGAACACACGGGAGTCCTGGAGCTCTGTATCTAAATATTATCATATAGCCTACATAGATATCTATATCATATAATATATATTATCACGGCCAAAAGCTGTGTGAGCCGATATTATGAATCTCAAACGGCCGCGTTGGGTTCTCCAACGTTCCTGGTTCTTCAACGTCCTCATCAATGTGAAGTAGACTGAACCGCGACAAGGAGGAGAAAGGGATCGTTGCCGGGCGGCGCTTAGGCACCTCTGCCTCCAGCGGTGGTCCCTCAGCGGGTCTCAAGCGGGAGACATTCGCCACCAACAATCCCTTTCTCCTCCATGTCGTGGTTCATTTTCTTGAGGGAGTCAAAGCCAAAGTTCCTTCCCCCCAATTCATTCTCAACCTTGGCTGAGATAACCCCCAATACGAGTCTCGTTGTAGAAATACCAGAGACGAGAGTCTGACGTGTTATGCGCCATAACACGAAAAGCAGAACGGTGATCCAAATAACAAGGAAGTGTACAACACTTGCGTTACAGTCCTGGATCTCTATATCTAAATAATATCATATAATGCATAGAAATCTATATCATTTAATACATATTATCACGGCCAAAAGCTGTGTGCACCTCCAGACGATATTATGAATCACAAACGACTTTGTCGGGTTCTGCGACGTCTCTGGTTCTTCCACTTTCACATCAACCTGAAGTCGACTGAACCGCGCACTGCCTGCTGCCGGCTGCCGGGCGATGGTGCCTTGCGGCAACCGGCGGCATGTCGCAGTTCATGTACTTCAGCGAGTCAAAGCCAAAGTTCCTTTCCCCCAATTCCTTCTCAACCATGGCTGAGATAACCCCCAATACGAGTCTCGTTGTAGAAATACCAGAGACGAGAGTCCGACGTGTTATGCGCCATAACACCAAAAGCAGAACGGTTATCCAAATAATAAGGAAGTGTACAACACTTGCGTTACAGTCCTGGAGCTCTATATCTAAATAATATCATATAATACATAGAAATCTATGTAATTTAATACATATTATCACGGCCAAAAGCTGTGTGCGCCTCCAGACGATATTATGAATCACAAACGACTTTGTCGGGTTCTGCGACGTCTCTGGTTCTTCCACTTTCACATCAACCTGAAGTCGACTGAACCGGGCGCTGCCGGCTGCCCGCTGCCGGGCGATGGTGCCTCGCGGCAACCGGCGGCATGTCGCAGTTTATGTACTTCAGCGAGTCAAAGCCAAAGTTCCTTTCCCCCAATTCCTTCTCAACCATGCCTCAGATAACCCCCACAACAGTCTCTTTGTGGAAATACAAGACACGTCAAAGAACCGACAAGAAACGCTTGCGTTACAGTGTGTGTATTCACACACACACACACATATGTGGCGCTCGCACGGTCGAGTCTCATTGGCGGGCCAACGTCTGTGGGCGGGCCAGGCAGAGTAAGGGGAGGAGCTGAGATTCTTGGTGAGGTCATAAATACAGACATTCCAAATCAGCGCACTTGAGCCTCCGTTTTTTCAAAGGCGAGCAGAACAGCTAGTGCTCGTTTTACACCAAACGCAAGTTTTAGCCATTGGGGGACCATAGGCAGGCTAGTGGAACTCATATTTATGTTAGAAAACCTCATAAAGTGAGATTTTCATGTCATGGGACCTTTAAAGTGTGGGGACGTTTATGGGATTCCTTGAGAGCCACCAAGCCAGGGGTTTGCTTGAGGCTTAGATTGCCATTTCTGATGCCAGTGCAATATTTCCGAGCATTACTTCTGCATAGAAAATGCAGGTTGTAATTACTTGTATATCTTCTTTTTTTATTATTATTACAATTATTTGCTTGTACTTTGTTTTTGATTTGTTTGATATGTGAATAATTTTATTTGTCTGTGTGTTGTAAAATTTGAAACTCAATGAATATATTTCTCATGAAAACATACAAAAATGTCTCACCTCTGATTGGCTAACAGCACTGTAATAAACCCAATTAAGAGAGAGAGAGAGAGAGAGAGAGAGAGAGAGAGAGAGAGAGAGAGAGAGAGAGAGAGAGAGAGAGAGAGGAGAGAGAGAGAGAGAGAGAGAGGAGAGAGAGAGAGAGAGAGAGAGAGAGAGAGAGAGAGAGAGAGAGAGAGAGAGAGAGAGAGAGAGAGAGAGAGAGAGAGAGAGAGAGAGAGAGAGAGAGAGAGAGAGAGAGAGAGAGAACACACAAACATTCACCGCGGCCCGGGCACTCCCGCGACTCCCGGCCGCCACGACTCCCACCGTGCCCCGGCAGCGGCACCCCACAGCCTGGCACCGTGACCTTGGGCACCACGGGCACCGCAACCGTGGCCACGGCAATCCCGCCATGCCCCATGACCGAATTAATGAATGGCCCGGGAACCATGGGCACCACGGCCCGGGAGCCGCGGGCACCGTGAGCGCGGCCACGGCACTCTCGCCATGCCCCGTGAATGAATGAATGAATGGCCCAGGAACCGCGGGCACCGTGACAGCGGCCCGGGAAACGCGGGCACCGCAGCCCGGGAATCGCTGGCAATGCGGGCACCGCGAAAAGAGATCGCCCGCAGAGGCCTAATTAGGCCCATACATTTTGTTTTTAATATGCAACGGTCTTTTCGAGGAGACTACGCTCAGAGCAGCTTGAACTGAACAACAGCAAGAGGAAGGAGGAAAGCGGGCTATGAAGCAATTATTATTTTTTTTCAACGGTTTATCAGCGTTACTATCGAGATCATGACGATAGATGATGTAACAGGAGTCCGGGCGTGTGCAGGACCGAACCGTGCTGTATGACCACTGTTAGCTGAGACGGTTGAGCGGTTAGAAACCAATAAATAAAAATAGGCTATTTATTTCAGGTAGCCTATTTTTGCACCAAAAATATTTGAAAACCATGAAAGTTTAAAATCACCCCTCCAAAAAAGAACAGAAAATTGCCCCCCATGGCTCCGTTGAGAAACCATGCACTATGCCGTCAGCCGTTTGCAAAGTCAGCTGTTGGTAAGAGGTTGCTCAGAGACCCATACAGTGAGCTCCTTCTGAAAGCAGACCCGGGCCCAATTCGGAAAGTCAAATCTCCTAACCTTTATGCCTCCTTTCCTTAACCTTTGTGGAAAACGATAGTTACGCATTGTAACTAGATTTTATGAGTATAGGCGCAGCCTTTCAAGGCTATGACTATTGGGATTTCCCTAGGCGTGAGCCGTAGTGCTGAAAAATTTGTAATCCCCGCCTACCAACAGCGTGGGCCTCAATCACGTCCGCAGTCCGCACATATAAGCGGGCGCCGGCGGACGTTCTGCTCCCAATAAACAGCTTTTCTTCAGCTATTTAAAGGCCACTTAAAAGGCTGCGCCTATACTCATTGAATCTAGAGTTACAATACGTAACTAACGTTCTATTTCGTATAGGCTTCGCCTTTTAAGGCTATCGCTATTGTGTTAAAGGGCGAAGCACGATGTAGTCTATGCCTCATTGGTCCCGCTCAGTACCAGAAACAAAGCTTCATACGCACCAGTATCATGCGTCAGACGTAGCATAACATACGTCATACGTCATCAAGGTGTAGCTCTAATGAGTCTGACACAAGAGACACAAGAGCTCTCAGCATGAATAAATGGCTCCACCTCACATTGTGTTAATATGCGAGGGGAATAGTCACACAATCACTCACTCTGACAAAGCACCTAGTACTGAGTGTGTCATAGAGAGGCACGACATGTCTCTTGGGTAAAACCTAATAAAAGAGCATGGCAAAGCCCAGGAGGCTGCTGTGCAGATATCCTCCATAGGCATCCCTCTTTGCAGAGCGACAGAGGACGATATTCCTCTGGTCGAGGGAACTATGACAGACTCAGGCGGCTCTGCCCCCGCTGACGCATAAGCCTGTGTGATAGCTTCACACAGCTAATGTGACAGCCGTTGTTTCGTCAGGGGGAAGCCCTGGGAATGTTCTCTGCAATGCACAAATAACTGTTGAGATTTGCGCAGAGCGTCCGTGCGCTTCACATAACAGCAGTGTTGGGTATCGTTACTTTTGAAAGTAATCCGTTAGGTTACTTTGTTACTATCAATTAAAAGTAATCCGTTACGTTACTCCGTTACCTATAAATAAAAGAAACGCGTTAGAGTACTCGTGCGTTACCAACAATTAAAATGCGTTTGGGGTGCGTGCGTGTCCGCCTAGCGCAACAACAACACACATCCTCCTTTAGATGCACCAACAGTGCTGACTGTTTATGAATCAATCATGAACCTATAGCATAATGACAGGAAAGACAGTCATCATATTGCACGTTTTATTTATCGGCATTCATCCTTTGATCATTTGAACAGCTTCCATGAATAACATACTCCGGTAACAGGCAGTTATTTTAACAGAATGTAGCTTACCGTATTGGCTGCGCACAAAAGAACAGTGCGTCACACATAGCTTATCCACTTTACAAGTGCAGGCGCCTAACAAAGTACTTAACAGGTAGGCACGCAACCTTTTAGAATTGGAAATTTAACTCAATTTAACCGTATGCGTTGCACAAAAGAACAGTGCATGGCACTAAAAAAACATTGAAGAACTGAAAATGTAGCCCTATCCTATAGCCCTACATTCATAACAATCACGTACGGCTACCTTCAGCCTTGCCGCGGTACAAACACACGTAGCTTACACACACAGGTGCGCGCGCACACACACACACAGAGAGAGAGAGAGAGATGCAAGGAGCAGGGTAGCAGCATCTGACTAAATGCAGAAAACCCGGGACTTTACTTTCCTTATCGAGGGAAATTCTTAAAGTAACGGAGTAACGAGTGGTTATTTTGGAAATTAACGAGTTACTGATTACTGAATTCGCAAAACTAGCGTTAGGTTACTCGTTACTGAAAAAAACGAATAAGAGTACTCTAACGCGTTAGTTCTAACGCGTTACCCCCAACACTGCATAACAGGGAAGCGCATGTACGGGGCTCAAGAGATGGGCTGTTGCTTCCTCCTCAGATTGAAGAGGAGGGAGAGAGAAACCATTGAGTGTTATTGCTCTCGATCTGAATGAGCTAGTAATACTCTTTGGTGTTAAAGCCGGGTTTGGGCGTGTAACGGTGCGGCTGCCCGTTACCACAGGCAATGGATACAAACAAGACTGACACCGGGATTTACAAGTAACTTTTATTAACACACACAGAACATTCAAACGCTTTAATGGCGCTACCTGCAACACACAAAAAAAAAAACGTTATGAGGAAGCCGTTCATGGGACACGGTACAAACAAGGACAAGATGTAAGAACACTCACGTTACGGTTGCGCTGGCTTCCGGTTGCCGGGGGCTGCTGGAGGACCCGACGTGAAGTCAGGAAGAACATTTGTGCGGTATGGGGGGGACGTCAGACGGGCGAGATCAAGTGTGTGGGAGGTGTGTGGGAGGAGAGGGGTGTGTTGGGGTACTTGGGGAATATTTAAGGTGTCAGGGAAGTAGGGGGTAAGGATGGGTTTTAGACAAATAGGTCTGAAGTAAGGTGTGTAACTAGGGGTGGGGATAGGTAAAAAGGAAATGTGTAAGGGAGGGTTAATTGAATTAAAAGTGGTATGGGTCGGGCTATGTAGGATATATTCAGGTCCAAATCATGTAGGTGGGGCAGAAGGGTCTGAGGTGAGCGGGTGACAACACCTGGCTCTTAGACCAGCCAAGAGCTTAATTAGTGCCGAGGGGAGGACTGTTGTTTTTAGATTATTGAAAGTTTAGATTATTGAAAGTTATTTTGAATTATTGATCTGTTTTCTTTGTTTATTCATTTTTCATTTTTGCCTCCTGATGGACATTTTTGTACCTGAATAAATTCTTGCCAACGGCCTTGCTCACATCGGTCGCACTGCCTCCGCACTGCCTGGCTGACACAAACTTTGGGGGCACCCGCTAAAGAGGCTTAAATGGGGATTTAACACGTGTGCGCGCAGCACCAGTGTTAAATCCCATTATGGAGTGAGAAAGTGGGACACGGGTCTCTCTCTCCTCACACCAAGCGCTTCATTAAGGGGTGACTAAAAACAGTTTTATCCCCGAAGCCTTCGTGGCATGATGAAACAGCACCCGCGTTTGTTTTAACCGTGCTAAAAGCCAGCCCTCTTTCCATCAGTGTCTGGAGGAAAGAGAGCACATATTGTGTGTGCACAAAGGGCAGGAGATAATAATAATAATAATAATACATTTAATTTAGAGGCGCCTTTCAAGACACCCAAGGTCACCTTACAGAGCATATAGTCATCATTCAAAACTATGTAAAACAGACTAGGAATAAAAGGAAAACAGAGGTTAAACATGAAAAATAATAATAATTAATAACGCTCAAAGACGCCTAAAGTGAAGGGGGGACCTCACTAACCACCACCAATATGTAGCACCCAGTTGGGTGATGCACGGCAGCCAATTGGCGCCAGAACGCTCACTACACACCAGCTTGAGGTGGAGAGTTAGGGATGAGGTGGAGAGTGAGGGAAAAGAACATTTAAACACTATCTACCATATTTAAACACTGTCGATCACATTTAAGCAATATCGACCACATGTAAACACTATCGACCACATTTAAACACTATCGACCATATTTAAACACTATGGACCACATGTAAACACTATCGACCACATGTAAACACTATCGACCACATGTAAACACTATCGCCCACATTTAAACACTATCGCCCACATTTAAACACTATGGACCACATTTAAACACTATGGACCACATTTAAACATGTAAACCCTATCGACCACATTTAAACACTGTCGACCACAATTAAACACTATCGACCACAATTAAACATGTAAACCCTATCGACCACATTCAAACACTATCGACCACATTTAAACACTATCGACCACAGATGGGAGAGTGTGATCCATGGCTCATGGATCACACTCTCTGTGCACCTTTTCTGGAAAGCCACCCATTTAGCAGAGTAACACGCTCGGTGGACTCAGCTCTGGCACCCTGGATGGTCTGTTTGACCTGGTAGAGGCCGAGACCCTCTAGGTCAGGGGTACTCAAGTAGAAATGATGAGGGGCCACAAAAAAATTTTTCAGTGACTCAAGGGGCCGGTCGGTATACGTGTGACTGAGGCCGATATATGCTCTGTTTTAGACGTAACGCGTAAGCACGTAAGATACATAACCCCCCCTTGCGTGGTAAAATATCCCCCCTTACGTGCTTAAGTGCGTCGGCCAAAATTCCTGACTATGCGACTGAAACACTACGGCCCTACGCAGCTCGCAAAGACTGTGATTGGCCAGCTAACCACATCCTTTCAGGAGTCTCACATTTCCGGTTTTACAGCATAATAGCGCCAATTTTAAAAGGCCGTGACAGAAGCTAATGAAGAATTTTGAAGAAGGAGAAGAAGAAAACACAAGAACGAATTATGATAATTATAAATATAAACAAGCCAGCGATTTCCACTTCCACGCCCACAGATTCGTTCGTTGCTCCCCCTACTGTTCTGGCGGAGAATCCCCTTGCAACACGCGCAATCCTTAAGGAACCTTAAAGGAACCGTAAATCAAAACTTGTCTAAAACAAGTCCCTTGTGTAAATTACGTGCTTACGTCTCTGCGTCTAAAACGACCCTAAATCGGCCTTGACTGCTGCTGAGATGGACTGTCTGCCTCGAGTTTGGGAGGGCTGGAGCGGTCTGTGGGCTGGAGTGCTATCTGTTTATCGTTGCAACCCCCAGCCCCGTATTGAGATCGCGGCGCGCGGTTTCAAAATAAGAGCGCCCAGCACGATTTTTTTTTTATTTTTTTTTTATTTATTTATTTTTAATAATTTAAAAAACTTTTCAAAACAGCTCGAGGGCCATTAATAGACACCCCGCGGGCCACAAAAGGCCCGCGGGCCGCTACTTGAGTATGACTGCTCTAGGTGCTCGTGTTCAGTGGCCAGGCCCACAAGCGGAGGAGGAGGGCGGGAGACGTGTCTCCAGAATTTCTCTGCCTCCTCGTAAGCAGCCTGCATTTCATTCACCATAGATGACAGACGGGGCCCGAACAGCCCGCCCGGGTTGATGGGGCACGCCCCGAGCTTCCCGGGCTCCGCCTCAACCCCACTGAAGTGTGGTCTGATGGCGGGAAACACCGGCCAGATCGGGTCAAGACGGGCGGGGCATGTCGCGGCCTCGAGACCCCAGATTCCATGCAGCTGGTCCGAGCATTGGGGGGCCTGATGCATGGGCACCGCAAGGCCAAGGTTTGCGGCTGCCCTGGCGATAATGCCCGGTAGCTCTGCCACTAAACCAACCACTGGAGTCCGACTCCGAGTTCACAAGGAGAGAGAGGGCATCGTCAAGCGGGACAGTAAAGTCGTCGGCACCGTCAGCAATGACGGCGGCAGTGTCTGCTCTGCGTTGTCTGTCGTCCACCGGCAGCGGCGTTCAATGCCGACACAGGCAGAGCGGTGAGAGCGCCAAGACGGCATGTTCATGCCAAAGGCGGCCCTCGCACTCTTCATGGCCGTCATATGGCAAGATGTAACCCATGTTACATGTTTTGCAGATGCGGATCATCTTTGAGTCCATGATATCCATCTAATTATGCTACAGGATCGTCCTGAAGAAAATGGGAGCAGAAAGTCCGCCGGCGCCCGCTTATATTTGCGGACTGTGGACGTGATTGAGGCCCACGCTGTTGGTGGGCGGGGATTACAATTTTTTCAGTGCTACGGCTCGCGCCTAGGGAAAACTCAATAGCGATAGCCTTTAAAGGCGAAGCCTATATGACATAGAACATCATCGGGTCAATTTTCCAAAGATGGACTACAACAAACGCTCTTTTGATCAATGCGTTTCTGTCGCATTGATTTTTTGTGGAACGAGCAACCAGGGCCCTAACTGCGGCCCTCAGTGACAGTTACTACTGAGGAGTTACTGCATAATCAGACTAGGGGATACTCTATTAATGAATCATTCTGTGATATAGAAAATTTACTAGATGATTTTGAAATCAACAAAAAAATCCTGGGATTTCACAATTAGTTGTTAAAATAATAGGGCACAGACACAGATGGTTCTATTTTAATAAATATATTCACACTACATACACACAATACATAAATTAATATTCACATTTAAGGCTTATTATGTGGCATTAGTAATATTGAAGGCTTAAAAGCAATTGTCTACCGCTGCAGGGCACACTTTAAACCTGCTGCCCTCAGTTTCAAGCGCTGTTGAGGGCTGGCCAGTGTCCCACACTGGCTCGACTGGTAGAGCTCAATCTGACTGATGATGAGTTGTTACTCTTTCGCAATCCATTCGTTCACCAGTAGTTAAGCTTTTTGATTCATTCGTTCACCAGTACCTAAGCTTATGAACCATTTGTTTACCAGTAGTGAAGCACTTTAATGTATATTTTTTCCATCAAACCACTGTTGATGAAAGGCATATTAAAAGAAAAAATAGAAAAAACTTTCAAACAATGTATTTCTCACAATCAGGTACTGAACACTGAAAAAAATATGACATTCAAAAGAGCAGTCTACAACTACAAAAAACTCTTAAATGTTAGTGATGGTGTTTTGGCAAGTGAACAAAATGCAGACTGCTTCAACCTCTTCAATTTCAATAAGTGGCGAACGTGGCGAATGCAGCAGTCTGCCTAGGGGAGACTTCCAAACTGTAATAAAGTAGTAGAAGACAAGTAAATAAACATTAGGACTGTCAATTAATGAACATTTCTAGAACATGTAAAACCCAAAGATTATTTTGTTTGCACGGTTAAGAAAGGATGCTGGTGCTCTGGCCATTTTGTTTGGTCATATTAAAAAGGCATAGCCATTGTTCTGGTTGAGAAATGTCTGTGTATTAAATATGGTTGCACCACCCAGAGCACCGGTGGTGCGACGCCTAGTGGCGAAATATCGGTAGTGTTTTGGTGACGTTATTGTTTTAAGTGGATGAGTTTAGTTTGCACATGTTTCAAACGGCGAAGTACTGTGGTACGGCTGTTCTGAATATCGGATCCTTGGAGTAATATGTCCGTAAGTTTTCTTTTGGTTCTTGTCAGTAGATATCGTAATTAACACTTATGTCAATATGTAGGCAATAATTTTATATCTGTCAACATATCATTTTATGTTAGCCTTGCTAATTCTTTTTCCTTATGTAAATCATGCTAGCACTATCTGCATGTGCTCAGGCTAATATGTGTGCATGAAAATGTGAATATTTGGCTAATTAGTAATTATATTGTTTGTATTCCATAGTTTTACATAAAAGAAAAATGCTTGGACTCTTCAGTAAATCTCTATCTTAAGAAGACAAACCAACTTGATTCTTTGTCATTCGCTATCTGCCTATAGCCATTGTTAGGACACAGTTCTGCTAGGACAGAATAGCCATAAATACAGTTAAAAGGACGGGAGGGGACTAATTGGCCCCGCCACCTCCAGACTCATGTTTATGTACAACTGTATTGTACACGAGACCACAGGTTATCCCCCTTTCTACCTAATGTACGGTAGAGTCCTACATCTCACGGTTAATGTCCTTTTAAAGAACATCTTGAAAGATCCAGAGGTCAGCAATTATGACAGCTATGTGGTGTCTTTGACAAGGGACCTTCAAGAGGCCATGGCCATTACTCAAGAACATGTCGACAAGGAACGGTGTCGACAAGTTTCAGCATGGCTGATGCTGGAACAGAGACTTCCAACTCTCCAGCAGAAGCGCCCCAAGGCCATGAAATGCGCAGAGCGGGAAAAAATTATGTCAAGCTGAACTATATTACCACAAAGAAAGCGGACTGATGGGAGTCTGCCGTATACCCTGTCGTGATTGTGAATGCCTCCACTCAAACATATCAGATCAGGATTCCTATGTCAGGGCAAGAGAAAGTTGTGCACCCTAACCTGCTGATGCTTGTTAACTTCTTACCTGTGGATGGAGAATCTCGAGATCACACCTTTGTATCTTCCTATGGGGATGAGTCAGGGGGTGTCGATGATGTGGGATGCTTGATGTCTGCTGATGATGAGGAAGATGCTGGGAGTAGAACTCGGGATAAGGCTGGCAGCCTAACAACTGCAGGTATGGATGGGCAAGCAGGTGGTGGCTCATCTGGACATGTCCCAAGTATGGGCGATGGGTCTAAGTATACAGGCGTTGCACCCTCATTCAGAGATTAGCTCTGGAGGGAGCTACTCGCATGCCTCTTCAGCTTGTGCTCAGAGTACACATATTGCAGACGCCATAATTAGGTTTATTATTAGTAAAGTTATAATTCTTTGTTATTAAGTTCATGAGAAATGATTTCAGTTAATGTACGCATGAATCAATGTACTTAATACTATATTTTGTTATTCACCTAGGACTCACCTGCATGTGTTTACCATAATCACCGAGCCACTCCCTCTCAACGTGCCTCTGTGTAGAGCTTAGCATACTCAAATACTTCATTATTGTTTAGTAAACCGTATTTGTAATCCTTTAATTTTGAACCGCTGTTCAGAGTCAACCGGACTCTTAGAAAAAACTCTCAAAAAGAATTCTGCTCTCCGTGCGTGCCTCTTCAGAATGTTTCGGGAGAACTCTACATCAACCTCATGGCCAAAACGCCTGGTAGAATGGCCACTTCATATGACCGGTGTTGAAAGTTTGAATGTTATGTTGGCACTTTATCAGAAGTCCTCTTATCATCAGTAATATTTAATGTTTACAGAAATATTTTATATTTCATATATTTTACATTTGATGTTATGTTACAGGTTACACTGTTTACAATGGCAGGGCCTGCCATAATGCTTTTTTATGTAAATCGATTTAAATCAGTTTTATTTTTTAGGCCATATCGCCCAGCCCTAGGCTTAAATAGCCTGCTTCTCCACTCATTCAGGGCTCTCCCAGCCCTGGAACTCCTGCACGAAGAGACCGGTCCTCTCTTTTGGAATTTGGAATTTTACCCACGGGGGATAGGACCATTGATTCCTCCCAGGTTTTTTCGTTGTTGTATTATTTTCAGTATGAGACTTGTTTGATTATGGATTAAACATGCCTTTTTCGCTTTTGCCCATCAAAGTTGTGTCCTGTTTCAGGAGGTGGTGGTTCGCTCACTGTGCCGGGTTGCCACAATATGGACACCCAGCAAGGCTACACAGAGGCCACACAGTTCTTGCACAAACATTTTGGGAATGAAATGATAATAGCAAATGCCTATCTTGAAAAAGCACTGAACTGGACATCTATTAAACCTGATGACTGCAAGTCATGCAATGCAATGCAAAACCTGGATTATCTATGTTATGTTGCCTCCAACTTAAAGTTGCTCATCTCCAAATTGCCATTCAAACTCCGTGAACGATGGCGGACCAGAGTGTATCAATCATCTCAAAGAAACGCGTGTTCGATTCAGGCATCTTGTGGACTTCTTGGAAACACAATCAAGTATCCTTTTGTGTTGGGAGACATTAGAGATCTACTGCCCATCAAAGGCCCCATCGCCAAAACCAAAAACATTGACTCCAGTACACCTAGAGGGGACAGCAGCTTTGTGACCACTGTGACACCGGCTGAGCAGCAGGCAACCAGAGAGCAGACAATCAGACAGCGGCATGCAATTATGTAAAATCTGTCAATGCCAACAAACAGTAGCAGATTGCATCAAATTCCAATCAGAGCCACATGACACGAAAGTAGAACAAAAAGCAATGGCCACTGCTTTGGATGTCTAAAAAAGGGCCATATGGGTAAAAATTGCAACAAAAAAATTGGACTGTCAGATTTGTAATAGGAAGCATCCCACCCCGCTACTCATTGACACTGAGAACTCAGATCAGCGGCCCTCGCTGAACACAGCTTCCACAACATCAAGGACTCTCAACAGTGCACTCTCAACAGGAATCAGCTGAACACGCATCAGGGGGCAGTAAGGATTGCGCTTCAGCAACAGCGCCAGTTCAAGTCAAGCTGGCCAATGGCAGCAATCCAAACACATGCCTTCCTTGACCCGGGCAGCTCTGCCACCTTCTGCACTGAAAACATCATGCATCAACTAAACACCAAAGGACGCAAAATTGGATTCATCCTGCAAGCCTGACCCGACCCGAGCCCATGCACATTCTATCCAAGCCCAGCCCGGCCCGACACATTAGGAGAAACGCAAGCTGCAACATGTGTGGCGTATATTTATTTATTTTTTATTTGTGTAACTTGTACACATGTGTTACTTAGGCGTACTATGCTAAATATATAAAGGCCTATAATATTTCTGTTTATGCCATCAATTTCTCCTCAGATTAGGCCAATAAAGCAATGATTAAAAAAAATGCTGGTGGTCGACGGCCTGCTCAACTCTTGTTCTTCTACAGAGGAGACTGGATCAGCGTTAGTGACAGTAAATCGAATCTCGATGGACAATATCAAGGACTTGCTC